>NC_053027.1:164002366-164302366 GCF_003073215.2 Triticum urartu | reverse complement strand
TCTTTCCGGTGATTACTGTAGTGCGAGGAGTTCATGTATTCACTAAGTGCTAATTCTTTGGTCTCATTCTCTATTAAAAGGAGGACTTAATATCATTTAGTTTCCATTAGGACTCCGCTGCCATGGGAGGATAGGACAAAATATGTCATGCAAGTTCTTTTTCATAAGCACGTACGACAATATACAAAATACATGCCTACATTATATTGATGCATTGGAGCTAGTTCTCTGTCAACCTAGGTTATGACTGCTACATGATGAATATTATCCAACACAATTATCATTGCCGATCCAATGCCTACGAGCTCTTCACATATTGATCTTTGCTAAGTTAATTTCATTGTTATTGCTATTACAATCACTACAAAACTGCTATTGTACCTTTGCCACTCTTATCGTTACTTCCATACTACTTTGCTAATAAATACTTTGCTGCAGATATTAAGTCTTTCAGCTGTGGTTGAATTGACAACTCAGCTGCTAATACTCGTGAATAATTTTTTCTCCCCTTGTGTCGAACAATATATTTGGATTGAATAATCTACCCTCGGAAATTGTTGTGATCCCCTAGTTATCAAGACCTTTTTCTGGCGTCGTTGTCGGGGAGCATAGATACATTTGCTGAGTCAATTGGGATTTATATCTGTTGATAACTATGAGGAATCTGAAACATACCAAAACCAAGATTTTCCCCTCTACTACGAGGGGAAGTAAGGAACTGCCATCACATCTGCACTTGTTTCACCTTCTGTTTTGAGTAAGATTGCGACACCTACACCTGCTTTTAATTCTGATATGTCTCAAGTAATTAATGATCATACTTCTTCTGTACATGATGTTTGTGATGATACTACTGCTTTACTTGATAAGACTGTGCCACTGGGTGAATTTCTTGATGAACAACTTGCTAGAGCTAAATATATTGAGAATGCTGAAACTGATGGTATTTCTGAAACTGATGAAATTATTGAAACTAAACACTTTGAAATACCTGTTAGACCTAGCACTCCTAGATATGAATTTTCAGTTATACCTGAAGGTTATGTTATGGATGGAGAGGTAGCTAGGGACTTTCTTGCTTGTAAGGGTAAAGAGGATCATAAGAAATTACTAGTAAAGTTGAAAGAAAAATCTTTGAATGCTAGAATGCAATATGATCCTAAGCTTGCTACTTCACCTATCTTTTTTGCTGATAAGGATTATGAATTTTCCATCAATCCTGAGTTAATTACTTTGGTTGAATCTGATCCTTTCCATGGTTACAAATCTAAAACTGTTTTGGCACATCTTACTGAATTAAATGACATAGCCACCATGTTTTCTCATGAGGAAAAAATTCATTATTACTATATTCTTAACTTGTTTCCTTTCTCATTAAAGGCTGATGCTGAGTTATGGTTTAATTCTCTTGCTCCTGGTTGTGTGTGTAGTCACCAGGATATGATTTATTACTTCTCTAAAAAAATTCCTGCCCATAAGAAACAAGCTGCCTCACAGGAAATATTTAACATTGTGCAACTTGAAGAAGACAGTCTCACATAAGCTTGGGGAGGCTTCTCTAATTACTTAATGCTTTGGCTGATCACCCTCTCAAGAAAAATGAAATACTCGATATCTTTTATTATGGACTAACCGATGCTTCTAGGGACCACCTAGATAGTTGTGCTGATTGTGTTTTCATGGAACGAACTGTTGAGCAAGCTGAAGAACTATTGAATAATATATTGAGTAATGATAATGATCGGACTCTTTCTGAACCACCTCATAAGAAAACTCCGAAGAAGAGGGGTATTTATTTCTCAGTCCTAAAGATATGCAAGAGGAAAAGAAATCTCTGAAAGAAAAAGGTATTTAAAGCTGAAGATGTTAAGAATTTACCACCTATTGAGAAATACATGGTATCAATACCCCGACACGGGTAGTGGAGGTAAATTCTCTCTATAGATTTGATGAAGGTGATATTCCTCATAATAAATCTGCTAGTCAATGCTTGGATGAATTTGATAACTTTATTGTTAAACAAGAAAATTTCAATGCATATGTTAGTAGACAATTGAAACCAAATGCTTATATGCTTGAACACTTGGGTGAGTATATGTATAGAACTGTTAATGATCTCAAGTTTGTTAGTAAACATGCTTCCATGGTAAAAACGCAAGTGGAGCAAGTTCTTAAGGCACAAAATGATATTCTTAATGAAATGTATAATAAGATGAATGATCATGTTGTTAGAATTATGACTAGAGGTGGTAAAATGTCTCAGTAACCCTTGTATCCTGAGGGCCATCCTAAAATAATCGAACAAGACTCTCAGAGAATTAATACTAATGCACCTAGTCCTTCTAAAAATATATATAATAATGATAGGACCTTGCATGCTTCTAGTGAACCTGTTGTAGACACACCTGAGAATCCAAATGACATTCTATTTCTGATGCAGAAACACAATTAGGTGATGAACATGAAACTAGTAATAATGATAATGATGATGTTCATGTTGATGCTCAACCTAGTAAGGACAATGATGTGGAGATAGATCCTGTTGTTGATCTTGATAGCCCACAACCAAAAAATAAAACATATGATAAAAGAGACTTCATTGCTAGGAAACACGGGAAAGAAAGAGAACCATGGGTTCAGAAACCCTTTCCCTTTCCTCCTAAATAATCCAAGAAAAAGGATGATGAAAATTTTGAGCGCTTTGTTGAAATGCTTAGACCTGTCTTTTTGAGTATGCGTTTGACTGATATTCCGAAAACGTCTCCTTATCTAAGTATATGGAAGATATTATTACTAATAAAAGGAAGATACCAGAAGCTGAAATTTCCACCATGCTTGCTAATTATACATTTAAAGGTGGAATACCAAAGAAACTAGGAGATCCAGGAATACCAACTATACCATGCTCCATTAAAGGAAACTATGTTAAAATTGCTTTATTTGATTTGGGGGCGGTGTTAGTGTTATGCCTTTCTCTTTATATCGTAGACTTGATTTGAATAAGTTGACACCTAATGAAATATCTTTGCAAATGGCTAATAAATCAACTTCTATACCCATCGGTATTTGTGAGGATGCGCATGTCGTAGTTGCAAGTGTTACTATCTTAACAGACTTTGAAAAAATTATTCTTGATATACCTGAGGACGACAGTATGTCGATCATCCTTGGTAGACCTTTTTGAATACTACAAGTGTTGTTATTTATTGCAATGAAGGTAATGTCACTTTTCATGTTAATGGTAATGAGCATACGGTACACTTTCCGAAGAAACAACCTCGGGTGAATAGTATCAATTCTATTGGAAAAATTTCAACAATTACTATTGGAGGTTTTGAATCCCTACTGTCAAAAAGAAATATGATATTCTTATTGTTGGGGACATGCATATCCCCGTTGAGGTAACCTAGTGTTATACGAGGATTCTCCGGTTTCATGTTATTCGGAAGAAGTTTGTTACAAAGACTTGATCAACCTTGTTAATGGATTCCTTTTGACGGGAATTAGATGGATGAATTTAGTAAACCCAACCTTCTATACCCACTTTTTACTTTTTGTTATTTAGATTTTACAAAGTAAAAATGCTATTATTATTTTTTCTGAATTATCCATGCAATAAAAAAATGACCAGAAAATAGAAGTTCTTCAAATGCCCTGAAAATTTAGTACGATATTTTCTGTAATATTTAAAAAAATTTGGCACTGAAAACACCTCGGGGGGGGGTGCACCAGTGGGCCACAAGCCCATAGGGCACGCCCATAGGGCTTGTGGGTCCCACGTGGGTCCCTCTCACTTTTGCCAGCACTCATCCACTTCGTCTTCCTTCAGAAAAAATCCCACCATTGCTCAAACCCCTATTATTTCTCATTTTGCTGCTAGTTTCGATCTCCTTACTCGGAACTCCGTTTCTGAAACTGTGTCGGGGGATTGTTCATCGGTATGTGACTCCTTCATTGGTCCAATTAGTTTTTGCTATAGTGCTTTATATATTGCAATTTTTGGCACTAAAAACACCTCGGGGGGGGGGGGTGCACCAGTGGGCCACAAGCCCACAGGGCACGCCCATAGGGCTTGTGGATCCCACGTGGGTCCCTCTCACTTATGCCATCACTCATCCACTTCGTCTTCCTTTAGAAAAAATCCCACCATTGCTCAAACCCCTATTATTTCTCATTTTGCTGCCATTTTCGATCTCCTTACTCGGAACTCCGTTTTTGAAACTGTGTCGGGGGATTGTTGATCGGTATGTGACTCCTTCGTTGGTCCAATTAGTTTTTTCTATAGTGCTTTATATATTGCAATTTTTGCTGCTGTGCTGACCTTGTTCTTGAGCTTGCATGTCAAATTTACATGGTTCAAAGTAGTTTTGTTGCATGATATAGCCTCTAGAAACTTGTAGGAGTAGTTTCTATCAATCTTATTGAGTTTGGTTCACTTTTAGTTTGAGTCACTAAAAATTTCAGAAATTTTTTTAGAGGAAGAAAATGTTTAAGAAAAAGTTCCATGGAGGTTCCTCGGAGAAGAAAGCTTCAAGGCCCGCTATCCGAGAGCCGAACCTGGAACCACCGCGGGAGGCTCAAGTGCAACCTTGCAAATTGTCGTCGGATCATTTCATGACTCGTGCTGGTTTTAACGAAGAATTTCATACGTCCGTGTATAATGCCAAGCTGAAGGACTTCGTGTCAAATAAGTTCCCTCAGTACTACAATCTTACTGATTCCTTTGTGCGGAGATTTAAGTATTCTACCCAGCACAATACACATTTTGTTTTATTTGATCTATAGGATAAATCATTTAGCATGGGCCTTTAAGAATTTAATGATGCATGCAAACCTCTGTAGTGGGGCAGTTGTACTGAACCTCATTAATCCGATTATTTTTGAGTTCCTTGCTAGCATTACTGTAGGTGAAACCAGAACCATAACACAAGCTACTATAGGGAGCATTCACTTTCCTACTTTAAATTAATTTGCTCTCTTTATAGGTAGATGCATTAACGGTAAACATGATCACAGCCACATTTGCGCTTCCGGTCTCATTGTTCTCAAGAGCGCAGTAATGAATGATAAATGATTTAATTTGGGGTCTATCATTGCATGTCAACTGCATAATAATGCTAAAGATGGAGACTTCTTTGGTGGAATACATGCCACTCGTTTAGCCCAGTATCTTGGGGTCCCAACAAAATAAAATGATTCTCATTTGCTAGCTGCTTACCTTGATTATGATGCTATTTGAACGTTACCAGTTTCTTGAGAGAGACGAGTTGCCTTTTCAGTACAAACTAATCTTTGACAGGCAGCGCGCTATCCATATTACGCTTCCTTCTCCTACTTTCTTTGACTTTCAGATAAAGTGAAGATATTTCATACTTAGCGAGGAGGCAGCCAAGTACGAAAGGGCAAGGGAGACCGCTCGCCTCCATGACGTAGCTCACCAGGCGGTGGCAGCTGCTATCGAGTACAACCCCAACTACAATCCTAGATTTTACCCTAGCCAGCTGTGGCCATAGAACAACTTAGGCAAAAGCCTAAGCTTGGGGGAGTACGTATTTCTCACCGACATTACATTCATGTTCACACATTCATTCCAGTTGTCGGTGTTCATACTTTTTCATTTATTATCCATGTTAGTTTATTTCTCCTTCTTTCTTCTTGTGTGTTTGAAAAACTTTGAGAAAATTCAAAGAAAATAGTCCTTGCTTCTTTTTAGTTTTCTTTCTAGTTTAATTAGTAGTAGTATTAAAAGAAAACCAAAAAAGATTTCTTGTTCTTCTTTTACTTGTTGGCTAATTTCGCGATGAGGCGGGACATCTCTCGTGCTGCATTCACGGTGTGTGCGATATACGGCATACAATTCACGCTACTGAACTATTTGTGATGAGGCGGAACAACAAAAACAGGCAGCTAGATGAAGGTGTGTGTGATTGAGTGCATACACTTCAGACAGATGAACTGTTTGCGATGAGGCAACACAACAGAAACGGTTAGTCAGACCAAATTGTCTGCAATTGACGACATAAACTTCACACGGATGAACTGTTTGCGATTAGCCACAGCAAACACAAACAGTTAGACATATCAATGTGTGTGTGTCCTAGATGGGCACACATTCTAATTAAAAGAAGCATGCGCGATGGTAATAACAAGCGTGCGCGGTTAATGGAACAAGATGTGTGCTAACATCGCCTATTGCGGTGCACCCTATGGTGCAAATGCCACGTACACGGCTGAGAACGCGTACCTACGTTAGGCCGTCTGGGAATAGTGCCGCACTTAGAAATTATAGAACTGTCAATAAATTTTAAGCCTGCGTCCCATCCCATTCCAAATTACTACCACGCTATATTTAATTGCAAACCTGTTCACACCGATAAAAACCTAAATGGTTTCTTACTTAGGAGTGTATTAGTACTCGGTTAAAAATACTACCTACTCCAAGATGACTGCACATTCCTCCTCAACTCCTCAACCACAAAAACAAAAAGTCATTCATCGTCGTTCCCTTGCATCTGCCATGGCCCGCATGAGTTCTTGGTCGAGAGATTACTACCAAGGAGAGGAGAGCATGGAAGCGGAAGCATGAGAGATGTCCCACCTCGTCGCGAAATCAGCCAACATGTCTTGCCGCGCCAGCGTAGTAGCACAGAGGTCCCGTCGCACCATCGAATCATTACAGAGGTCCTACCGCGCCGTCGATGCAGCAGACTGGTCCGGCTACGCAGGGGAAGCAGTAGAGATGTGTCCCGCCGCACCGTGAATGCAGCAGAGATTTCCTCCCATGCCACTGCAGCCTGGGAAAATGTCTCATGGGCAGGCGAGGACTCTGACAGGCGCATTCGCGCTATGCTCGGTGACATGGTGGGTCGAATCTCCAACTGGATGAAGCTCTAGGACGAGATGAATGCCTCGTTTGAAATTGTTACCAGCGTCATCTTGGGACTAGGGGAGGACAAGGTGAAGCTCCGCACCGAGCGCGACCTGCTGAGGGCAAAGATCTCCAGAATGACGAAGTAGCATGAGGAGACCACTGCCTTGTTGAAGAGGACCGATGTCATCATCAAGAAACTTATGGGAGAGAATGCCATGCTCTGCATCGAGTGCCGAAGGCTGGCGGAGGAATCTGTTGATGCTCTCAAGCAGCGTCTTGAGTACATGAAAGAGCTCATCGCTACTCGTCGCGGGAATTAGTCTCAATGGCCTGCAACAACGCATCAGGAATGTAGACATCAGCGAGCCAAATTGTTGTCGGCGTCTTCCTTCTTCTTTTACCCTTGTGTATTTCGGGCATTGTCGCATGTGGCTTTTTTAATTATCCTCCTAAATATGTAAGACACTTATTATCCACTGTCATCGTCCTTATATTCATCAGTCTTGCTATAAGTCGCAGTCGGTGCTATATAGGTCCGTAAGATCTTACATCAAGATCTGTGCAAATCTTTATTTTCAGAATTTCTTTTTTCTCTCTTAAATATCCGTCAAGTGAGAAATAGCCACGCCGTTAAATAGGGGTCTGGGTGAGGGATTCCAGGATTATGGGGTCCTCGGGTGTCCAGGCTATTGATATGGGCCGGACTAATGGGTCGTGGAGATATAAGACGGAAGACTTTCCCCGTGTCCGGTTGGGACTCTCCTTGGCATGGAAGACAAGCTTAGCATGCGGATATGAAGATTCCTTTCTCTATAAACTGACTCTATACAAACCCTAGCCCCCTCCGGTGTCTATATAAACTGGAGGGTTTAGTCTGTAGAGGCAAGAATAATCATATAGTCTAGACATATAGGGTTTAGCCGTTATGATCTCGTGGTAGTTCAACTCTTGTAACCCCTATACTCATCAAAGTCAATCAAGCAGGACGTAGGGTATTACCTCTATCAAGAGGGCCCGAACCTGGGTAAAACATCGTGTCCCCTGAATCCTGTTATCCCCGATCCTTGGACACACAGTTCAGGACCCCCTACCCGAGATCTACCGGTTTTGACACCGACATTGGTGCTTTCATTGAGAGTTCCACTGTGCCGTCGTCAAAAGGCTCGATGGCTCCATCAATCATCTACAACAATGCTACCGCAAAGGAGACTTTTCTCCCCGGACAGATCTTTGTATTCGGTAGCTTCGCACTACGGGCCAACTCTGTTGTCCATTTGGAGCAGATCGACAACTGCGCCCCTGGTCACCAGATCAGTTTTGGAAATCTGAACTGTGTCGCTGACATCCGAGGAGACATGATCTTCTAGGGTTCACGGCCTCAACTACCGCTCTGGCCTTAGATCCGGAGCGTGTCATCAGGTCCGAATACGGGAGTCTCGAGCCTGCCGGACTCTCTGTGGCCCTAGAGCTCAACACCGAAAAACCAGAGAGAATAGCGTCTCCGGCAATCGCTGCAAGGCCGGACAACTCTCCGGACACTAATTTTGAACTTTGGAGACCCGTTCATGCGAGCTCGGCCCAGAATCCTCCGACCCTGTCCAAACCCCACTCTTAAACGAGGCTCTGGACTTAATGCGATCCGTCGTCATCACAGAGGAACCGCTTCTCAATCACGTCCAACCTGGACTAGGGGATGGAAATAGGGAATTTTACATCCCACCCACCACCCACTTCATAGCCACTGTCGAGGACCTAACCGACAGGCTTGATTACGCCTCTGAATACATCGATGGTATGGACGACGATGCCGAAGAGGAGCAGGCCCAAAACCCGCCGATCACTGGCCGTTGGATGGCCACCTCCTCATATGACATATACATGGTGGATACACCGCTAGATGGCGACGGCGATGAGAAAAACCCAGTCGAGGACGAACCTCCTAAGATACTGCCAAAGCGTAGACGTCAGCCGCGCCGTGGTAAGAACAGAAAAAGCGGCACCGAAGACAATGATACTCCGAAGAATGCCGAAGACCAAGAAGACCCCATCGAACCAACATCCGAACGGGATGATCTGGAGGACGGGCAAGTTGACCATGATGAACAAACAGGGAACAATGACTCGGAGGACAGCAACTATCTGCCACTCTCCGAAGACGATGTAAGCCTCGACGACGAAGATTTTATCGTACCAGAGGAACCCCTCGCACAAGAGCGCTTCAAGCGCTGCCTAATAGCCATGGCTAGAAGCCTAAAAAAGAAACAACAGAAGCTTCAAGCCGACCAAGATCTGCTCAACGACAGATGGACTAATGTCCTGGCAGCCGCAGAATACGACCTTGAACACCCAGCAAAGAGTTACCCAAAGCGTAAGCTGCTACCCCAATTCGACAATGAGGCATTGGAGCCCATACCACCCATCCGTAATACGGCTGACGGACCCGATAGACCACCACGTGGCCGGGACAGAGCGGCAACTCAAGCCGAACACTAGCCCACGCCACCACGCCGTAAAAGCAGAGAAACAACAGCTCGAGGGTACACATATGACCTACGACAAGACCTGGAAAACAGGGCAGGTCAGACCAGGTCAATATATGGATTGCAGGGGCATGCTCCGACGCGAGAGGCGGGCTATCAAGCCTGGAGCGATAAACACAACCAACCCCGGGCTGAAAACCGCCGCATACGGACTCCATCCGAACTGTGTCATGACATGGCCCGATACGGAGGCGCCGCACACCCCCTATGCTTCACCGATGAGGTAATGGAGCACGAGTTCCCTGAAGGGTTTAAACCTGTGAACATCGAATCATACGACGGCACAACAGATCCCGCAGTATGGATTGAAGATTTTCTTCTCCACATTCACATGGTTCGCGGTGATGATCTACACGCCATCAAATACCTTCCCCTACACTTAAGGGGCCAGCTAGACACTGGTTAAACATCCTCCCAGAAAACTCTATGGAATCTGGGAAGACTTGAAAGATGCTTTTATAGATAACTTCGAAGGCACTTATGTCCGGCCTCCGGATGCCGATGACCTCAGTCATATAGTCCAATAGCCCGGAGAGTCGGCCAGGAAATTCTGGACCAGGTTCATAATTAAAAAGAACCAGATTGTCGACTGTGCGGACACCGAAGCCCTAGCGGCCTTCAAACACAGCATCCGCGCTGAATGGCTCGCCCGACACCTCGGCCAAGAAAAGCCGAAGTCCATGGTAGCCCTTACAGCACAAATGACCTGCTTCTGCGTGGGCGAGGATAGCTGGCTAGCCCATAGTGGTAATAGTACCAGCGACCCTGGAACTTCCGAAGCCCGAAATGACAATGGAAGGCCCCGACGCAACAAACATAAGTGTCGGAGCAACAATGATGATACAGAGAATACGACAGTCAACGCAGGATTCAGTGGCTCAAGATCCGGTCAACAGAGGAAGCCATTCAAACGAAACAAAGACGGTTCATCAAGCCTGGACCAGATACTTGATCGACCCTGCCAGATCCACTGCACTCCTGATAAGCATGCCAACAATACCAACAGAAGTTGTTGGGTCTTCAAACAGGCCGGCGAGTTAAATGCTGAACATAAGGAGAAAGGGTCGCCCAGTGAGGATGATGACGAGGAGCCTCGTGCACCCAAAACAGGGGGTCAGAAGAAATTTCCCCCTGGAGTCAAAACAATGAACATGATATACGTCACCCATATCCCCAAGAGGGAGCGCAAGCGCGCGCTAAGGGACGTCTATGCGATAGAGCCAGTCGCCCCAAAATATAAACCATGGTCGCCTGTCCGATCACCTTCGATCATAGGGACCATCCGACCAGTATCCCTCACGGAGGTTCGGCCGCATTAGCACTCGACCCAATCATCGATGGATTCAACCTTACGCGAGTCCTCGTGGACGGCGGTGGCAGCCTTAACCTGCTCTATCAAGACACAGTCCGCAAGATGGGTATTGATCCATAAAGAATCAAGCCCACTAAAACAACCTTTAAAGGTGTGATACCCGGGGTAGAGGCCCGCTGCACGGGCTCAATCACATTGGAACTAGTCTTCGACTCGCCGGACAACTTCCACAGCAAAGACTTGATCTTCGATACCACCCCCTTCCCAGTGGTTACCACGCACTGCTCGGACGAACTGTGTTCGCTCGCCTCAATGTGGCCCCACACTATGCCTATCTCAAAACTCAAGATGTCCGGACCACGCGATGTTATCACAGTAAATGGAAAATATGGAACGCCCCCTCCACACTGAGGAGCACACCGCGGCCCTGACAGCGGAAGTACAGGGTGGCCTCATCAAGCCAACTATTACATCGGTGGCCAAGTCCTTGGACACTATCAAACGAGTCTGGACTACCAACTGCACGATAGTCCAGCTCGTCAGGAGCTCAATTAGCAATTCAGCCTCCATCTCAGCCCCTACCAAATTGTGGCATATGTACCACGCGTAGATAATTATGCCCTAAAAATACCTTGGGCAAGGATGGAGGCACAATAAGGACAATGCCTACAATACGGCTAGACCTTATCAGGGCACTTACATTTCCTTTTTTTTCTTTTCATTTTTCTAGGTTTCGCGCAACCAACACCACCTTTTTGCCGGTGCCAAAGACTCTTTCCGTGGCCTATTATGAAAACACCAGTAGATGTTCCTCTCGAAGGACAATATACCAAGGAGAAAGGAAGCATAGACGCGTGCCAGAGTACCTAAAGGATCCGTAAAGATCACCTCGTCTGCTTTTAGGATGCATGCATAGCTTCCCCTTGTGTTCGGCATCTAAAATAGCCTTATTGCTTATTGCACTATTTGTATCAATACATTTTGACGTATCAATCAGACTACTATGGAAACAATTTTTTGCCCAAACCTATGTGGCGTTGGTGTATCTCTCAACATATGGTACCCTGTTTTTGTCCGATTTGTCATGTACACCTTGGTATGACCTAAATCGTCAGGGGCTCTATTAAGCCACGTACATCTTTTAAAAACAAAAACAAAGTACAAACACTTTCACAAGTGCAATTCGGCGCCCCGAATATAGCATTATATGCATTGGCTCCGAATCATGTCTTTGGTCTATAGTTGGGTTGCCCGGCTCCTATGCTTTCTACCTTATGTTCCGTCTGATCGGCTATGGTAGTAAAGGGAGAACTACTGCGATTGTGTTTATGGTTTACCCGGACAAACACCTCAGTAGAGAAAGCCGAAAACTGACTGCCATGATGCGGCGAGAGCTGGTCAGCTATTTGGTGACTAAGTATAAATCTCTTGCGATTTTTTCCGCATTATGCGATAGGCCGGCCTCCACCCGGCCGGGCATTCACAGCATCCAAGTTTGGATAATCGAACAATACTAGGAGTTGCACCCACACTCCCATTATAAAACTCCGATGGCTAAGTGAGGGCGATAAAGCCATATAGTCCGATTGCCTGGTTCGCTGCACTAACACCTCCTTCACAGACCCATACGTTGGGTCAAGTGTGTTTTAAGTGTTATCCCGAACACCCTCGTACTACCTAGGTGGGGGATGAACCCGACGACTGGCCAACTCTTAGATATCATAAACAGCCGCACAGGAGGAGATATTGTAAAGTAAAATAAGCAATATATCACACATAAACTGTGTTTCATGATACAGGAGTAGACAACATAGATACATTCATTCAAAGATGATGCCCTTCCAACATTGGCCTTCTATAATGCGGGATGCTTTCAGGACATCATCAAAGTACCGCTCCAGCATGCGGTTCTCTTTGCTAGCGGGCGGTCCCTCGGTTCCAAGCTTGACGGCATCCATCTTCGCCCATTGCACCTTGAAACGGGCGAAGGCCATCCACGCACCTTCAATACAGACCGACCGCTTCATGGCATCAAGCCGAGGGAAGGCGCTGACCAGCCGCTTCACGAGACCGAAGTAGCTACTGGGCATGGGTTCGGCGGGCCAAAGACGGATTATCAAATCCATCATGACCAATTCATCCACCCTGTGCAGTTCGGTCCATTGCTTCAGCTGATCGACGAGGGGCACATGATGCTCTGGCGCAAGGTACTGCGACCAGACCAGCTTCTCCATTGAGCTCCCCTCTTCGGCCCGGAAGAACTCCACGGCATCAGCAACACTCCGGGGTAGGTCCGCAAACACTCCCGGAGAACTCCAAATCCGGATTAGAAAGATATACCTTTTCTTCACAAATTTGCTCTGCATGTTAAAGGCCTTACCCTCCGCAATTTGCCTTGCCTCTTGGATTTCCCGGACAGTGCTTTGGGCTTCGGCCTAGGCTTCCTGTGCGCTTTGGAGTGCCTTAGCAAGTTCGCTATTTTGCTCCGAACTCTTGCGCTCTATGGACTTGCATTTGCCTATGGCATCCTTGACCTCTTGCTGGACTTCCGCCACTCGCGATTCCTGCTCGCTCCTCCTCCACCTCCTTCTTGGCCTCGGCTAGCGCACTCTTGAGGGCCTCGACCACGCACATGTCAACTACAAACATAATTATGAAACTCATTCAGATAACACATAAGAGCTGACACTATTTTAGAAGTGTGTTCGGTATCACAAACCTTGTTTTTCTTCTTACTCCCGCCTTAGCTCGCATGCTTCGGCGACATAGGCAGCTGACGCTTGTTTTGTAGCCTGTTTGTTCAAACAGATATATATGTTAAACCTCCTGCATGAGTTATTAGAACCTCTGCTCGGTTTGTCTTTCTGAACACCGAACAAAGCCTCAGGGGCTACTATCTATACATAGGCATTATTTTTATACAATTAAAAGATATTGCAACGCACATACCTCAAAGCCTCTTAAAAGGCTAGTGTAGGCTTCGCTCAGTCCGCTTTTTGTGGACTAAACCTTTTCAATTACCATACCCATAAGGGTACGATGTTCTTACACAATGGTGGCTCCCTGAAGCGCTCTCACCAGATTATCCAGCTCCTCCGCATTGACAGAGGACGCCGGTGTTGTAGGCGCACCCCCTTCTTGCAAAGAGCGTTGCTCATCTATTTCCGGAAATCGTTTGGGTCTCTGGAATGACATTTGGTTGGGGACCAAACTGGACATGTCCCCCGTCTCCAGTCTCCATGGGGTCGGTTCCCCATGTCCTCGACAGCCAAGGTGTCAACCTTCGGCACCGTCTTGGCAGCCTCTAGTACCTCTCCCTATTCCGGAAGGGTCCTTTGGGAGGAAACCTCAGTGTTATCCGCGACAGTGGGGGAGGAAGCTGGTGGAGGCGAATCGCTCTCCATCATGTTCGGACACAGTAAATTCCTGGAAGAGGAGGATCGCTAGGGGAGGACGTTAACCAGGCTGCAACATACAATTTAAATGCATTACAACTATAAGCTAGAAATGCCGGACATGTATATACCTTTGAGTACTTACGATCCTGCCTGGGGCTTCGGCGTGGGGCGCCACTCATCAGCATTCGATTCAGAGTCATCCGTGAGGGACGTCCTCCCTTTCTTGGACGCCTCCGCCTCCAGATCGGCGGATGCTGTCTTTTTCTTCTTCTCCACCTTAGGGGGAGTTGCTCTCTTCCTCCTCCTCTTCATCTTCGTCAGGGGAGGAGAGGGCTCCGGTGTCCTCGGACACTACGTCCGAGGCACCTTTACGATAGAGGCCACTCTTGGCATCCTTGCCCTTCTCCTTGGCCTTCTTTTCCAGCACCTACTACGACGTCGGGACTAGCATCGTCGTCAACAGAGGAATAGCTTCGTCTTTGGGCAACAGAGCCGGATAGTGAATCTGTTGCGCTTTCTTTGTCCAACCCTGCAAAAGAAAATGGAAAGTTTAGTGTACACCTTGGACTTGCAAAGTAATGTTATCAAAGTACTTACAGGGGTCGTAGCATGGGTGCTATCATAGCCGAGGTCTTCGGTTGCCTCCAGCCATGACTTCAGGTTCTTGAAGAGCAGCTTCCACATGTCTTCATGCTTCGTGCCGAAGAACCGTTGCAGGGTCCGGGGACAGGATGAGTTGAACTTCCATATGGGCTCTTGACACGCCTAGCAGTGGAGAATCCGGCGGAACAGCATCACCTGGATCACGCTAGCGAGGATGGTATTTTTATCTACCATGATCTTGATGTGCTTCTCGAGCATCGTTACCTCGTCAGTCGACATCCAATCCAGGCCCTTATTGAGCTAGGATGTTAGCCACATTGGGGTTCTGGACTTGAACTCCTCGGGAGCAGCCCATGAGGAGTCGCGGGGCTCTGTGACATAGAACCACCCCTGTTGCCATCCCTTCATGATCTCCACGAAGGTGCCCTTGGTCCAAGTGACGTTGGGCAGTTTGCTCACCATAGCGCCACCGCAATCCGCGTACTGGCCATCCACCACTTTTCAATATCACACTGAAAACCTTGAGCCATAGGCCGAAGTGGGGGGAAATGCGGAGGAATGCTTTGCATACGATGACAAACGCCGAAATATTGAGGAAATAGTTCGGGGCTAGATTGTGGAAATCTAGCCCATAGTAAAACATGAGGCCGCGGACGAAGGGATGAAGGGGAAACCACAGCCCGCGAAGAAAATGAGGGATGAACACGACCCTCTCGCCGGGCTTTGGAGTGGGGATGATCTGGTTTTTGGCTGGAAGCCAGTGGGAGATCTCCTTGGCCAGATACACCGCTTCCCGGAGTTCCTTGATGTTTTTCTCCGTGGCGGAGGAGGCCATCCACTTGCCCTGCGCTCTGAATCAGGACATGGCTGGAGTACTTTATGGGAACGGAGTGTATCAAAGCTTGAGCGCTGGAGCTTGAGGGCGGATGGACTAAGGAAGGGGAAGGTGTGGGGTAAAAAGGGGGAATCTTATCTCCTTATAAAGGCAGTGAATATCATGCGTCCCCCACGAGCCTTAAAGCTCGCCTATTTCCAAGGGGTCATGCGAAATGGCACGGTTGGGTTTCCCAAACCCGTATTGATGAGAATCTCGTAATAAGGGGCACGCTCTCTGTTTTAACAAGACGTGTCGTCGGTGGTTGCGTCTCAAAACGCGAAACGGGAGGTCGAAATGCCGTTTGAAATAATGAAATGGCCGGACGTAACGTCTCACTAGTAAAATCTTCAGAGGACAGAACTTATCCGTATTTTGCCCTTGTGATTCGGAGGTATGAGGGTTGTCCAGAGCCGGATATAGGACTGACGATCAACTGCTTTGAAGTATTCGGAGGAGGAACCTGCATTGCAATGCCAAAGCCAATCTGCGAACGGGACACATCGACATTGAAGACTGGTTCAGGGGCTGCAGAGGGAGTCTAGGATTATGTGGTCTTGGCATCCGGCTATGAGATATGGGCCAGACTAATGGGCCGTGGAGATACAAGATGAAAGACTTTCCCCATGTCCGGATGGGACTCTCCTTGGCATGGAAGGCAAGCTTAGCGTGCGGATATGAAGATTCCTTTCTCTGTAAACAGACTCTGTACAAACCCTAGCCCCCTCCGGTATCTATATAAACCGAAGGGTTTAGTCCGTAGAGGCAAGAATAATCATATAGGATAGACATCTAGGGGTTAGCCATGACGATCTTTTGGTAGATGAACTCTTGTAACCCCTATACTCATCAAAGTCAATCAAGCAGGACGTAGAGTCTTAACTCTATCAAGAGGGCCCGAACCTTGGTAAAACATTGTGTACCCTGACTCCTGTTACCTTCGATCCTTAGACACATAGTTCGGGACCCCCTACCCGAGATCTGCCTGTTTTGACACCGACATCGGGCGCCATTAATGGAGATGTTGGGAGAGAGGTGGGCAACGGATAGAGGTCAAAGGGCTCTCCTGCCGGTGAGCACGCACAAGGGTCTAATCGCACGCCTCCTATACTCAAATAGCTACGCCGCACGACACCTCCTAGCCCATAAAAAAAGGGACACATGGCGGCACATAAATGGTAAATAGAAGATCCATGGTTTGAATAATATTTGTGTTTTTGATTGTAACGTGACATCACTTGTTCCAAAATGACTTTGTTGATTGTTAATGTGTGCGCCTTCGCAAATTGTACAAAAAATTTACCACTACATGTTGGTGCCATGTCATGACACCATGCCAAGTTTCATGATTTTCATGTGAGTTTTGGATTTACGGAAATTTTAAAACCAACTTTCTCGATGTTTCCGGCCGAGCCAAGACGTCCAGATGTTTGAATTCCATTCCCATTTCTTGCAAGGGACCTAGAAATTCGCCCAAGTACACAAAAATGATTTTTCAACTAACTTTGGCGCACAGGAGCATGTGCTTGTAGTTCAAATTTGAATTCTGTGCATTAAATGCCTGGATATTCAATTAATGTATAAAAAGGCCAAACGAACCCGGAATAATTCCAAATTTTAGCAAGAAACTCCTATTGGTCTAAGCTGCCTGTGTAAAATATCAAGGCAGAAGAAGGCATGTATGTCATTTCGCACACGAAGGTGACACGTTCCCTCTTGGAACCACGAGCCTTCTTGAGAGAAGCTCCAGTTTATAAGAAGCTTATACCAAAGCTTGTCCCCATTCGGCCAAAAAAAATTACCTGTGCATGTTGGTGCCATGTCATGACACCATGCCAAGTTTCTTGATTTTCATGCATGTTTTGGATTTACAGGAATTAAAAATCCAAGTTTCTCAATATTTCCGGCCGAGCCATGATGCCTAGCTGTTTGAATTTCATTCCCATTTCTTGCATGGGACCTAGAAATTCACCAAGGACACACATTTGATTTTTGAACCAACTTCGGTGCACTGGAGCATGTGCTTGTAGTTCAATTTTGAAATATGCACATTAAATGCCCAAAAACTCAATTAATGTATGAAAAGGCCAAACGAACCCGAAATAATTCCAAATTTTGACACACACGTTTCAACCGTGGTATTATAGGAGCATACCACATCACCTTCGCAGGAACCCTCTTCCTGAGGGGCTCACCGTCAACATCACCAGGGTCATCTCATCTGATCTTATACCGCAATGCACCGCATACCGGGCATGCGTTCAGATCCTTGTATGCACTGCGGTAGAGGATGCAGTCATTAGGGCATGCATGTATCTTCTCCACCTACAATCCTAGAGGGCATACGACCTTCTTTGCTGCATACGTACTGTCGGGCAATTCGTTATCCTTTGGAAGCTTCTTATTCAATATTTTCAGTAGCTTCTCAAATCCTTTGTCAGCCACAGCATTCTCTGCCTTCCACTGCAGCAATTCCAATACGGTACCGAGCTTTGTGTTGCCATCTTTTTTGTGATCCTCTAACATGCGATCGAACTTCATCTTCTCCTTTTGACTTTCGCATTGCGTCCTTGCATCGACAATGACCCGGCGGAGATCATCATCATCAGGCACATCATCTGATTCCTCTTGATCTTCAGCAGCTTCACCCGTTGCAGCATCATTGGGCACATCGTCTAGTTCCTCTTGATCTTCACCAGCCCCCCCCCCCCCGTTGCAGCATCACCGTATTCAGGGGGCACATAGTTGTCATCGTACTCTTCTTCTTCGCCATCTTCCATCATAACCCCTATTTCTCCGTGCCTCGTCCAAACATTATAGTGTGGCATGAAACCCTTTTAAAGCAGGTGGGAGTGAAGGATTTTCCGGTTAGAGTAAGACCTCGTATTCCCACATTGAGTGCATGGACAACACATGAAACCATTCTACTTGTTTGCCTCAGCCGCATCGAGAAACTCATGCACGCCCTTAATGTACTCGCGGGTGTGTCTGTCACCGTACATCCATTACCGGTTCATCTGCGTGCATTATATATAATTAAGTGTCCAAATTAATAGAAGTTCATCATCACATTAAAACCAAAGTGCATACATAGTTCTCATCTAACAACATATAGCTCTCCAGAGCATCTAATTAATTAAACCATACATTGAAACTATGTAAAACATTTCAATGCGAAAACAAATGCGATCATAATCGCAACCAAGGTAACAATTGATCCAACGGCATAATGATACCAAGCCTCGATATGAATGGCATATTTTCTAATCGTTCTAATCTTCAAGCGCATTGCATCCATCTTGATCTTGTGATCATCGACGACATCCGCAACATGCAACTCCAATATCATCTTCTCCTCCTCATTTTTTTTCCTTCAACAAATTGTTTTTTCTTCAACTAAATTTAACCTCTCGACAATAGGGTCGGTTGGCATTTCTGATTCACATACATCCTACATAAATAAAATCTATGTCACGTTGGTCGGCATAATTTTCATAAACAATAAATGAACCAATAGTTATAAAGATAATATATATACCACATCTGAAGCATAGACAGGACGAGGGCCGACGGGGGCGGATACCAAAACCATCGCACTATATAAGATGCAATAATAAAAGTAAGAAAATAATACAAGTATCTATGTAACCATACAAGTAAGAATATTTTTCCTTTCAGAAAGAAGATAAGAACAAGAGGCTCACCACGGTGGTGCCGACGATGAGCTTGGCGCGGGTGATCGACGGTGGTGAAGACAGGGATGGGGCGTGACGGACCGCTAAACCTAGACAAATATTATGGAAAATGGAGCTTGGAGGTCGAGCTTGGAGAGGAGAAAGCTTAAGTAGTGTGGCTCGGGCATTCCATTGAACACCTTGTGTGCATAGGAGGTGAGCTAGAGCACCACCAAGCCCTCTCCCCCTCGGCCAGACAAAAACAGAGCACTGGGGTGCTCTGCTCGCGAGCGAGGGGTATATATAGGCACCTCATTGGTCCCGGTTGGTGACATGAGCCGGGACTAAAGGGGAGCCTTTGGTCCTGGTTCAAGCCACCAACCGGGACCAATGGTGGTGGGCCAGGAGCGAGGCCCATTGGTCCCGGTTCATCCCACCAACCGGGACCAAAAGGTCCAGATGAACCGGGACCAATGGCCCATGTGGCCAGGCCGACCCCTTGGGCTCACGAACCGGGACCAATGCCCACATTGGTCCCGATTCTGGACTGAACCGGGACTAATGGGCTGACCCGGCCTGGACCAAAGCCCTGTTTTCTACTAGTGGTATCCACCGCTGAGGGGGAATACATTGCCGCTAGTTCATGTCGTGCTCAATTACTTTGGATGACCCAAACTATTAAAGATTATGGGATATTTGTGAAACATGTTCCATTGATTTGTGACAATGAAAGTGCTATCAAGATTGCTCACAATCCCGTGCAACATTCTCGAACTAAGCATATTGAAGTTCATCATCATTTCATTCGAGATCATGTTGCCAAAGGGGACATTGATCTTAAGCATGTTTGTACCGATAAGCAGTTGGCAGATATATTCACCAAACCGCTTGATGAGAAAGTCTTTTGCCGTTTGAGAGGAGAATTGAACATTATTGATGCTTCAAACTTGTAGTAGAGAACTCCATTTGGATACATGCAAGGCATGAGCCTCTGACTAATCCTTGATATTTCTTTCATGATGATATGTATATGTCTTGGATATACTTGCACCCTTGCATGCTATCTAAACCTTGTAGGTACTTGGATGAACCTAAATCTATGAGATTGCAACCCACTCACATCATGAGCAATTTCTACTTCACCAAGTCTCTACACAATGGTGGTTGAAGTCAAGGAAGCACAAAACCCTTCAAACATATCATTTGACAAATTCTACATTAAGTTTTATGATTGTCATCTTGGATATACAAGTGCTCTTCCTTGCAAAGCTAACCCATATAGGAAGATGAACTCAAATTCCAAGTGGTGCTCCCAACTCTTGATGAGCTACATCAACCTTGAGCAACCCAGACAAGTTCAACTACATGATCTAGATCAACACCACCACCCAAGGTCTGTTATTCCATCTTAGAGAAGCTTTACTCTGAGACATGGGTCAAAGCAACTCAACAAGATGTGAATACATCAAGATTCTTAAACGAAAAATGGTAACCCCATTTTGAGCTTAAATGACGAATATGACCTATGATCAAGTGTCCTCACTTGACTCCGAAGTCAATATACTCTAACATAGGTGACTTTGTCGCCGACCAATTCTAGATGAAGTTCTCTTGTGTTTCTCTATGCTCTTGCATTTGTCTCGTGCATATTTATTTCGCCTTTCAAAAAAAACTTCATCTAGATTTCCTTTCTGTTTATTCGTGTTCTGCATTCCCTGCATCCAATTCCTTGCAAATCCTTGTGAGATCTCAATTGCTTAGTGAGCTGAGGTGACAAGTGTTTTCTCTGTGATGGACTCCGTCACACCGGTTTGTTTCCTTCGGTCCAACCGAATTCTTTCGGCGCTAGTGAAGTACACAACTCGGTGCCACCGATTTCACTACAGGAAAGACAGCTTGCCACTTGTTCCTGCATACTTTCTGCTCCAGCTCCACTCAATGATTCTTGTCCTCTACCAGCATCACATTCGACTTGTTGCTTTGCTTTGTGCTCAAGGACCAAACCCATTTATAACAAAAATCCAAAAGAGCCCTTCTTGGAAATTGTTGTCAAATGGGAGAGAGAGGTCACATCAAAGCTTAAGTTTAATCATTTCTATAGGGGGAGAGCATACTCAGGGAGAGTGTAAGAAACCAAAGATGCTTGGTATTCCATAGGAGAGAAGTCACATGTCTTTAAGAGGGGAAAGACATGTTCATAGTTGATTGTTTGCATTAGCCCTATTTTTTTATTTACTCTGATTTTCTGTTCCCTATCTTCTCCCAGTATCCCATGCTAGATTCACGGGGAGCAAGACATCTAAGGGAAGGAAATCCTTGAATTCATTGCACATCTTTACCTTTGGGGACATGTCCATATCCAATAGAGTACTCAGTACTCACTCTCTACATGTCATCCCAGTCTTGGTACTCTTGTGGTTTCTTTTGTTTGCTCTGGCTAGTAGGTGTATCTGTGTTATCTAACCTTGTTAACTCAGGTTCATTCCTTCCTAAGACAACTCAAGACCACAAGGTAAGTATATGCATCACAGTCATGTGTACGAGGATTTCTTGCTGATGTACATACTGTTTGCAAGAAGGACTCATGAGCATGAAGTTACATTTCCTATATTCACATCATTTTCTTTGATGCATATAGCCAAGATACATGTAACACATTGCATACTCTGTCATGTTTATACATTCACATGCTCCTATACATTCCATATTTACATGATCGCATACATGTAGGGGGAGCCTATTCATGTTACATGTATTTTCAAAGCTTTACTTGTTATTATCTATATCTTTATCTAAAGCTTTGATGTATGTTGTCATCAATTACCAAAAGGGGGAGATTGAAAGCACAACTGCTCCCTGGGTGATTTTGGTAATTAATGTCAACATATCTCTTGTTGGACTAATGCTTCTACCTAGTTTGTTTCAGATAAGTTCAACAGTGGAGTGGCATGGACTAGAGGATGTGAGACCCCTTCAAGATACTGAGGACAAAGGATTGGCTCAAGCTCAAAGCTCAGGACTCTACATTTTATTTTAGTGATCCAAGATCACATTGAGTCCATAGGAAAGCCACTACTATTAAGAGGGGATGAGGTGTTGCTTAATGGCTTGCTTGCTCAAAGTGCTTAGTGATATGCTCCAAAGCCCTCAACCACTTTCTCATATCCAAATATGTCCCAAACCAAAAGTCAAACTCGGCCCCACCGAAACTTTCTATCCGGCGCCACCGAGTTCTCTTGACATAGCCACTGCCAGAAACCCTAATCAACTCGGTCTCATCGATGGGATCTCGGTCTCACCGAGATGCGCTTACAAACGCTCTGTTTTCTATTGCAATAATTTCGGTCCCACCGAGACATGCAATCGGTCCCACCGAGTTTGCTTGGCCAACTCTCTGTTTTGCTTATTACCCGAATCGGTCCCATCGAGTTTGTGTAATCGGTCAAACCGAGATGAGGCTTTACCCTAACCCTAGCACATCGGTCCCACCGAGTCGATTATATTGGTCCCACCAAAAACCCTAACGGTCACATTTTAAACTAAATCGGTCTGACCGAGTTGTATGATTCGGGCCCACCGAGTTTGGTGATTTGTGTGTAACGGTTAGATTTTGTGTGGAGGCTATTTATACCCCTCCACCCAATCTTCATTTGAAGAGAGAGCCATCAGAACATGTCTACACTTCCAACATACATTTTCTGAGACAGAACCACCTACACTTGTGTTGAAGCCAAGATATTCCACTCCAACCACATAAATCTTGATCTCTAGCCTTCCCAAGTTGCTTTCCACTCAAATCATCTTTCCACCAAATCCAAATCCTGTGAGAGAGAGTTGAGTGTTGGGGAGACTATCATTTTAAGCACAAGAGCAAGGAGTTCATCATCAACACACCATTTGTTACCTCTTGGAGAGTGGTGTCTCCTAGATTGGTTAGGTGTCACTTGGGAGCCTCCGTCAAGATTGTGGAGTTGAACCAAGGAGTTTGTAAGGGAAAGGAGATCGCCTACTGCGTGAAGATCTACCCGAGTGAGGCAAGTCCTTTGTGGGCAATGGCCATGGTGGGATAGACAAGGTTGCTTCTTCATGGACCCTTCGTGGGTGGAGTCCTTCGTGGACTCACGCAACCTTTACCCTTCATGGGTTGAAGTCTCCATCAACGTGGATGTACGATAGCACCACCTATCGGAACCACGCCAAAAATCTTTGTGTCTCCAATTGCATTTGCACACTCCAATCCCATCCCTTTACATTCTTGCATATTGCATGCTTTACTTTCCGCTGCTCATATACTCTTGTCATGCTTGCCTGATATGTATTGTGAATGTTTAAACTTGTGCTAAAACTCTACTTAAACCTAAAGAAGTTAAAAACTGCAACTTTGCTTACTTAGAGTCTATTCACCCGCCCTCTAGACACCTCTTCTCGATCCTTTCAGCCTCCTTGCACAAACGCTTCCACACAAAAAACTATGTGTGATATACATACAAACAGAAACATTTCTTTAGGATTCATTGTGTGGGATGTACATACAAACGGAAACGACTGGGTTTCGATGCCTTGCCCGATCGCACATGAGCTCATTTTGCCCCCGCCTCTGTGGTCGGTGGGCCTATCCCTGACGGTTTCTGGTTCGTGTGGGAAGGACCACCCTATCGCACACACTCACTTGGCAATGGTTCAAAACACCATCGTGGAAAGGGGTTAAAAACTGTTTGTTTAGCATGTGTCTGTACCAGTGGTATGCCCGAATATCTCATGTAGCGACTGGGGGCTGTCAGTATCTTCCGTGCTAGGTGGTTTATTCTCATGATGAGTGTTTATTCACTTGTCATTCACGAGAAAGTGGCTGGTAATTGGGATGCCCAGTTCCATGCTGAAAATCAAATCAAAATATAATAATAAAACAAAACTCCCCCAGGACTGTTGTTGGTATGGACGGTACCCATGGATTCGGCCAGCCGTGGAGTGTAATTGTTGGTGGAGGGGGAGTAAAAACTTTACCATTGTGTTTGGGAACCACCTATAATGTATCTAGCATGGAAGATAGTGAGATCTCTTGGTTGTTATGTTGACACTAAAATCATACCACTCAAAATTATATTTATCTCTATTTTAAAAGCTTTAAGCTCTGGCACCTCCGCAAATCCCTACTTCCCTCTGCGAAGGGCCTATCTATTTACTTTCATTGATGAGTCATTGTCCTCTTATTAAAAGCACCAGCTGGAGAGCACCACTATCATTTGTATGCTTTGTATTAATTGATGTTGAGTATGAGTGTGACTGCATCTCTTTTGCCATGAATTATAATTTCTAGTCAGTCCTTGATCTTCAGTGGTGCTCTGCATTTATGTTTTGCCGTCTCAGAAAGGGCTAGTGAGATACCATTTTGTTATACTATATCATGATTGTTTTTGAAGAAGTGTTGTCATCCAAGATTTATCATTATTGCTCGCTAGTTGATTATGCCATTCATATGAGTAAATGTGAGACCTAAATGTTATTGTGAATATGGTTAGTTCATAATCTTTGCTGAAAACCAGAATATTGGCTAGACATATTTGCAACAACGAGATCAAACATAGTTTGTAAATGTTTTTCTTTGTCACTTTCAGTTTGTCAACTGAATTTCTTGAGGACAACCAATGGGTTAAGCTTGGGGGAGTTGATACGTCTCCATCGTATCTACTTTTCCAAACTCTTTTGCCCTTGTTTTGGACCTTAATTTGCATGATTTGAATGGAACTAACCTGAACTGACGCTGTTTTTAGCAGAATTGACATGGCGCTATTTCTGTGCAAAAATCAAAGTTCTCGGATGGACCTCAAAATTTATGGAGAATTTTTATGGAATATATAAAAATACTGAAGCAAGAAGTTACCAGAGGGGTGCCACCCAGAGGCTACAAGCCCTGGGGGAGCGCTGATGACCCTCAAGTATAAGGGATCAATTGTAGCTCTTTTCAATAAGTAAGACTGTCGAACCCAACGAGGAGCAGAAGGAAATGACAAGTGGTTTTCTGTAAGGTAATGTCTACAAGTGCTGAAATTGTAAGTAACAGAGTAGTTTGATAGCAAGATAATTTGTAACGAGCAAGTAACGATAGTAGTAACAAAAGTGTAGCAAGGTAGCAAAATCATTTTGAGGCAAAGGACAGGCCAAAACAGTCTCTTATGATAAGCAAAGCGTTCTTGAGGGTACACGGGAATTTCAACTAGTCACTTTCATCTTGTTGGTTTAATTCGTGTTCGGTTCTTAGATGTTGTTCTTACTTGAACAAACCTCCTACTTATGATTAACCCTCCCGCAAGCATCCGCAAGTACGAGAAAAGTATTAAGAATAAATTCTAACCATAGCATTAAACTTTTAGATCCAATCGGCCCCTTGCGGAATAATGCATAAACTGGGGTTTAAGATTCTGTCACTCTCGCAACCCATCATCTAATTGCTACTCCACAATGCATTCCCTTAGGCCCAAATATGGTGAAGTGTCATGTAGTCGACGTTCACATGACACCACTAACGGAATCACAACATACATACTATCAAAATATCGAACACATATCAAATTCACATGATTTCTCCCGTGACCTCCCGCCTTCAGGCCGCGGTGGCAGAGCGGGTGATGGCCACAGTGGCCGG
Source organism: Triticum urartu (assembly GCF_003073215.2). NCBI lineage: Eukaryota > Viridiplantae > Streptophyta > Magnoliopsida > Poales > Poaceae > Triticum > Triticum urartu. Next base: position 164,276,451 of record NC_053027.1, on the reverse strand, counting down.
TAATGGGGTGGCGGCCATGACGGCCACCTCCCGCCTTCGGGGCGCGGTGTCTGAGCGCGCGGTGGCCCTGGCTTTCGACGGTGGTGTGGCGGCAACGACGGCCGGCAACAGCTGCCGACAGGAACCGGCGGTGGAGCGTGTGGTGGGTGTTCCGCGCACACTCAACAGGGACGCCACACGCACTACACTACGCCGGGGACTGTGCCGCCGCCGCGGTGTAGCCTCCTAGCTGGAGCTGTCCTCTGATGACGGCGGAGTGGCTGAGCGACGATGACGGACCGGTGCCATTGACGATTGTGGGAGAAGCAGACGAGATAAGCTACAGGGAGGGAGGGGAAAATGCGACGCAAGACTCGCCGGCCGTGAGCGTTTTTATAGCGGGCCAGTAAGCATTGGGATTTTGGGGGATTTCACTGAGTCGGGCGGGAAGCTTGTGCGGGAACCTGCGAGGTTGTGCGGGAATAGGCTCACCGAAGATTCATTAGCACCACCGTTTGGCCAAAAGAATGCCCCCGCGTGTTGCGCAAGCTTGCGTTGTAAGCCATCTGCGGCAGCGGGGTGACAAGACGTGTGAGAGGAGGACAAAAGGCCACGTGCACATATGATTAATAAAAAAGCTTTTGTGATTTAATTACCTACTATACCACTGTCTTGGTTTATAAGTATGATTTAATTAATAAAATACGAATGCATGTCGCCAAAGATTATACAATTGGATTTGTATCTGAACATAGATTCCAATTATATAATTTTTAAAACATGCATTAACATTTTGTTGGTTAAATTTGAGGGAAAAGTATGGCACAAAATATAAAGGAGACTATAGACTAGACGGAGGTGGTAGCACACGGCCATTCTCTACATAGTGAAGCAATTGTCGGCCGGCTTGTATGTGACCATTTTCTTCCTGTTCTACTGCTCTATGCGTGTGGTTGCTTGCGGTTCAAGCGGCCGCGGCGCGCTCTGCTATCGCGTCCCTCCGGGTGCTTTGCCTTCGTCCCTCCATGCGCGCTGCCAGTGTTTGGGGCCGGCACATGATCACACACATTCGTGTGAAAGCGGTTGCGTCGAGCGCGGCGCGACGATGCAGCTACCCGCTGCAAAAACTACCATGCGGACGCACCGAGAATCCACGCCGCCCAGCCCCCTTTTATTCCTGCAGCCATTTACCTTCATCTATCGTCTCACATAACACAATAAGCACACCCATGAGGACACATATAGAGAGGACATCCAACAGTTCCAATGGCGCTCCCCATGGCTCCAATGGTGCTCCCAGCAGCCGACGACGACAACGGCGGGCAGTTCACCATGCATCACATAGTGGACACCAACGTGAGGGGGAAGGCCCTCTCGGTGCTGTACATGAATGATCCGGTCTCGGTGGAGAGCTCCATCGAAACTATGGAGCAGTTCCTTACCGAGGACAAGTCCCGAGTGGTCGGCTTCGACCTCGAGTACACCATCGGTCGTGTCCGGCGTGATTAGATGGTTGTCGTCGCCCAATTGTGTGTGCGACATGACATCATCATCTACCACTACCACCTTTCCACAAGGCCTTGCGAGCGTTTCTCCAGGTTTATCAACAGCTCCAACTACAGTTTCACTACGGAGGACACCACCAATGATCTAAAAGCGCTCAAGGTTTCGGACTTGAAATGCCCGAATCTTGTCAACATCCAGCACCACTACAAGGTCTGGGGCAGCGACAAAAACAAACTGAACTCCCTGGTTGACCTCGCCTCGACCATCATCTACCCCTACTACGCGAAGATGAAGGAAGGGAGCAATAAGGACAAGAACGCCTGGCACAGTGTCTGGCATGAGAGACTGGATGAACAACATGTCAAGTACGTGGCCATGGACGCATACACAAGCTATGAGATGTACAGGCGGATCGTTGACATGAGGAACTGTCTTCTTCCTGACCCAGACGAGGGATCGAGCCACATAGGATTGGCAGGAGCACCACAAGAAGTAGACATAGCAAATCACATGGCTTATTAGTAGCAATCGTCTGTGTTATTATTGGTCTTCGCACACATTTCTGATTACAGACCTGTTTGCCACGTATCGCACACACCTTGATCTGGCTGACTGTTTCTTTTGTGTTGCCTAATCACAAACAGTCCATCCGAGTGAACCGTATGCTCTATATAGCACACGCCTTCATCAGGCTGCCCATTTCTTTTGTTCTGCCTCATTGCAAACAATTCATTGAGCTGAACCGTGTGCCCTGCATCGCACATGCATCTAAAATCTGAACCGTGTTTGATAGCTCCACCATCGCAAACGTTTTGCACCTTTTTTGACGGTTCTTTTACACTACCGTTTGCGATTATGCCATCGCACACAGTTTCGTCGACGGGTCTCTGATCTTAGTGTCGCGTTTGGACCATACTGCAGTAGTGCATACCCATAGAATTTTTATATGTTGTTCTATAAGCCCAAAGTGGATCATCTAATTTCTTAGACCATTTTTTCCTGGACCTCTTGACAGTCTTTTGCAAAATTGATTTTATTTCACTATTGCTAAGTTCAGCTTGATCAATAGACTGAGGATGATATAGTGATGCAATTCTATTGTTAACATCATACTTGGCAAGCATTTTACGGAAAGCACCATGAATAAAGTGTGAACCACCATCATTCATTAAATATCTAGGGACTCCAAAGCTTGGGAAAATAACTTCCTTAAGCATTTTAATAGAGGTGTTGTGATCAGCACTACTAGTTGGAATAGCTTCTACCCATTTAGTAACATAATCAACACCATCCAAAATATGTGTATACCCATTAGAGGAAGGAAAAGGTCCCATATAATCAAATCCCCCAAGATCAAATGGTTCAACGGCAGGTGAATAATTCATAGGCATTTCTTTACGCTTACTGATATTACCTATTATTTACATTCATCACAAGATAAGACAAACTTACGGGCATCCTTGAAGAGAGTAGGCCAATAAAATCCAGACTGCAATACCTTATGAGCAGTTCTATCTCCAGCATGATGCCCTCCATAAGCTTCTGAGTGACATTTCCATAGGATTTGTCCCTGTTCATGCTCAGGTACACAATGTCTAATAATACCATCTACTCCTTTATAAAGATGTGGGTCATCCCAAAAGTAATGTCTTAAATCATATAAGAATGTTTTTCTTTTCTTGGTATGTAAAGCTAGGTGGTAAATATTTAGCAACAATGTAATTAGCATAGTCAGCATACCAAGGAGTATTGTGAGGAACATTTATTGCAGCTAACTTCTCATCAGGAAAACTATCATCAATAGGTAGTGGGTCATCAAGCACATTTTCAAGCCTAGATAAATTATTAGCTACTCGGTTCTCAGCTCATTTTCTATGAATGATATGTAAATAAAATTCTTGTAACAAGAGAACCCATCAAATAAGTCTAGGTTTAGCATCTTTCTTTTCCATAAAATATTTAATAGCAGCATGGTCCATGTGAACAGTTACTTTGGAATCAACAATATAAGGTCTAAATTTATCACAAGCAAACACAATTGCTAAGAATTCTTTTTCAGTAGTAGCATAATTTCTTCGAGCATTGTCTAGAGTTTTACTAGCATAATGAATAACATTCAATTTCTTATCCACTCTTTGTCCTAGAGTAGCACCAACATCATAATCACTAGCATCACACATAATTTCAAAAGGCAAGTTCCAATCAGCTGGTTGAACAATAGGTGCATAAATTAAGGCTTTCTTGAGTGTTTCAAAGGCTTCTAAACAATCATCATCAAAAACAAAGCGAATATCCTTTTGCAAGAGACTAATGAGAGGCCTAGAAATTTTAGAAAAGTCTTTGATAAATCTCCTATAGAAACCAGCATGACCTAAGAAACTACGAATACTTTTTATATCTTTAGGACATGGCATTTTCTCAATTGCATCAACCTTCGCTTTGACCACTTCAATACCTCTTTCAGAAATTTTAAGACCCAAGACTATGCCTTCATTAACCATAAAGTGGCACTTCTCCCAATTCAAGACAAGATTTGTTTGTTCACATCTCTGCAGAACTCGATCAAGATTGCTTAAACAATCATCAAAAGACTTCCCATAAACAGAAAAGTCATCCATGAAAACCTCAACAATCTTTTCACAAAAGTCAGAGAATATAGCAGTCATACATCTTTGAAAGGTAGTAGGTGCATTACATAAACCAAAAGGCATACGTCTACAATCACAGGTTCCAAAAGGACAAGTAAAAGTGGTCTTTCCTTGATTAGGTTGAGAGACAGGTATTTGTGAAAAGCCAGAATATCCATCAAGGAAGCAAAAGTGTGTGTGCTTAGATAATCTTTCAAGCATTTGATCAATAAAAGGCAAAGGGTAATGATCTTTTCTAGTTGTTTTGTTTAATTTTCTAAAATCAATTACCATTCTATAGCCTGTAATTAACAATTCTTTGTGGAATAAGTCCATTCTCATTATTAGGAAAAATAGTTATACCTCCTTTCTTAGGGACACAGTGAACATAACTTACTCATCTACTATCAGCTATGGGATAGATCACTACTGTAAGATGTTGCTAACGCGACACTACGATCAGAGACCCTTCGAGGAAACTGTGTGCGATGCCATAATCGCAAACAGTGGTATAAAAAAACATAAAAAAGGTGCAAAACGTTTGCGATGGAGGATGCATCAAACAAGGTTCAGCTCAATTAACTGTTTGCGATGAGGAGGAACAAAAGAAACGAGCAGCTAGATGAAGGTGCGTGTGATATACAACATACCATTCACTCGGATGAACAGTTTATGATTAGGAAACACAAAAGAAATGGCCAGCCAGATCAAGGCGTGTGCGATATATGGCATGCGGTTCACTCGGATGAACTGTTTGCGTTGAGATAGGAGAACAGAAACGGTTCAACTTAACAAGATGTGTGTGATACGCGGCAAACAGGTCTGTAATCGGAAACATGTGCGAAGACAGATAACAACATAGACAATTACTGCTAACAAGCCGTGTGTGTTGTGAGAAAACGATTGCTGGTATACAATTGTGAGTCATTGATGAAAACATCACCGACGGGTTCCATTGCTTAGTCTGTGTGCGATGTGATTCACTTTGTCCGCACAACATCTACGCTCTATCTACAGAGCATCAACATATATACTTAAAAAGACAGCATTGCATAACCAAATTAAGCATACAATTACACAAGTTACTACACACATAACATTCCACACACCAAAGTAAGCAATTACATGCATACTAAAGTAGGAGAAACGAGGATCTAATCATCTACTTATTGTTGCGACGACGCTTGCCATTGATCTGCTTCCGGCTGGATCCCTGACCATTTTGGGGAAGGAGTCACTTCCTCATGTCAATGATCCACCTGCACATGTCGTAGCTCATGTACGCCTCCTTGGCCGCGTACACGACGTGAGCTTTGTTGAGTTTCTCCATCCAGGCCGAGTGCCAGGCACGCTCGTCCTTGTTGCACGAATCTTTCATGTCTCTGTAGTAGGGGTCGATGATGGCCTCGACGACGAGAACCAGTGACTCCTTCTCATGCTCCTTGCCGCCCCGGATCTTATATTGGCCCTGGATGTCGACAAGATTCTGACAGGCGATGCCTGAATTCTCGAGCGCCTTTACATTGTTGGTGATGTCCACTGTAGCGAACATGTAGTGGGGGCTGTTGACAAACCTAGCGAAATGCTCGCAAGACCTTGTGGCCAGGCAGTAGTGGTAGACGAGGACATGGTGGCGCACGCACATTTGGGCGACGACGACCTTGGGACGAGACCCAACACGAAAGCGGGTGTACTCGAGGTCGAACCCGACCACCTTGTACTTCTCCTCGGCAAGCAACAGCTCCATGATGTGGATGGAGTGCTCCACCTAGACCGGGTCATTGGTGTCCACCACCGAGAGGTCCATGAACCTTTTGTGGGTGTCCACCATGGCACGCATGGTGAACTACTGCTCGTCATCGACAACCGCTTAGGGCGCCATTGGAGCCGCGCAAGATACCCTCTAAGAATTTCTCGTGGTGGGTGTGCTTCTTGCAATGGTGGGGCACAATCGAAAGGTTGGCCACTGTAATAAATGGGGGCGGCCGGCCTATAATTGTCACGTCTTGTCACGACGTTCATAGCAGAGGATTCCATTGCACACTTGACAACACCACACCGCATGCGTGGGCTCGAAGAGGCGCCAAATGTATCGTCAGTGAACCTGTTCCCGCGCTACCGCGCAGTTTACCACACAAGGTTCCCGCCCGGCTAGTTTGGCCATGCGTTGGCTAGAAGAGGGACAAATCGTGGGTGTTTATTGGCATAAAGCTTTGTAAAAACGAAGTGTGTGGAATGACTTCGGTCATAAGTTTACCTGTGGGTTATAAGGTTAAAGTTAAACAGAAGGGTGATGATGGACACTCGAGTGTGATAATTAATTCTGCGCTCTACAGGGCACATGGTGGAAGAAACCAACTGTGTGCAATAATGTCGAAGATCACAGTTGACTTAGCTATACAGTGTCGGCGTTATGGGAACGGGGGTACCCAGCCTTGCCTGCCTGCGGCCCATGGCGTGGCTCCACCAGCGGCCTGGTATGGCCCATCTTCAACAACAACCAATCAAGACCCTCGTGAGGGGCCAAGCCTCGCGAGGCGGACGACACCAAGACCTCCCTGGGGGCAGCCTCGCTAGGCTGGCTCCCGAGGAGCCGAGATGTCTTTGCAAGGGGCACCTCGCGTGGTTCACGTGACATGAGCCAAGGCCAGGCGGGCGCCGGCGGGCGTAGTGTACCAGTTTCCTCTTTGGTTCTAAAGAGGCAGGCGCGGGCGGGGAGTCCCGAGGCATCAAGCAAAGGTTTCCTTATCGGTGCAACGAGACCAAGGCGAGCAGGACGGCACGACGGAGGTCACCACGAAGCCCACAGCAGCGTCACCACCAGAGTCTTTGGCAGGCGAAGACCACTTTTTGACAGGATAGCTTGTACTAGTTGTCCATATTCAAACTTGGCCATTGTTGGATTCCTTCCCGCCTAAACATTTGGGAAGAGGACAAAGGCCACTATAAATAGGACTTAGCCACCACCATAGTAGGGGACAGATGTGGGATGGATCATTCAGACCATCCTCTTACACACCAGCTCATCGAGCTCAAGAACACCTCCCCTCGGGAGGCAGTTCATCCATTGTACTAGTTCATCCCTAGCCCTCGAGGCAATCCACCACCACCACACTAGAGTAGGGTATTACACCACAACGGTGGCCCAAACCTGTATAAACCCTGGTGTCTCTTGTTCCTTGGGTTCGTCCAGCTAGGCCTTGAGATCGTTGTGCAAGCGAGCTAGAGAGAGAGAGTTCTTCGTGCAGACCCTAGTGTTCGAACCTCAAGGGTTTCTAGACTCCCGAATCCGACATTTGGCACGCCAGGTAGGGGGTGTGCCGAAGCCTTTCCTCCTTCGATCCACTCTCCACTGCTCCGCCGCATCCATGGCTGATGCTTGCTGAGCATGTGCTGAGTGTCGGCCGCCCTTGCCGCTCGCGTCTCTCAGACGGCGCCCGTCGGTGGACCTCCCCACCGTCCTCCATCGCCCGCTGCCAAGGCCGCCACCGGCCTAGTAGGGAACAAGCAGCAAGCTTCATCGCTACAACCCTCCGTGTTGTGGCACGGACGCACCGCCACCCCGTCACTGACTCCGGCCAGCTCGTCGTCCCACGCTCGTCGCGCACCCATGGACGCGCAGGCCATGCTGTTCATGGCACATGAGCTCTTGCGTTACCACCCGGTCGACGACCTCTATGAAGATTGGCTGGGCCGCATCGCCGACTCGTCAGCGCCGCTAGGGGCTCCCCCCCACACGTCCCTCTTGCTGCCTCGCCCACCTCCAGCTGCGGGCGACGTAGCCCACAGAGCGCCTCCGCCACCTCCGCATCAAGACGCCACCGTCGCACGAAGAAGCGTTGTCCCGTGACACGACCCACTGCGCAGGGCACCCGCACACATTGAAGGAAGCTACCAAGAAGTCCCTCGGCCGCAAGAAAATGCTCCTGCACTCCCACTCCCAGCACCACTATGTCAAGACCGCGTACCACCCGTAGTGGCGACACGTGGATACCAGGACCAGGCTCCGCCTCCGCGACGGGCTCCGGTGACCAAAGCAGGCTGCAGTGCCCTCACTTCCGAGCTACGCAGCGTCGTCTGGCCCGGAATGTTCAAGCCAGACCTTCCTCCGCGCTATGACGGCACCCCCGACCCTGCTGAGTTCCTGCAGCTCTATGAGCTAAGCATTGAGGCAGCCAAGGGCGACGAGAAGGTCATGGCGAACTGGTTTCCCATGGCCCTCAAAGATGGCGCGCGCTCATGGCTCCAAAACCTACCCGCGGGATCGATCACGTCCTGAGGCGAGATGCGTGAGCGTTTCATCGCCATCTTCCAGGGTACTCATGACTGTCCGCTGGCCGCAGGTGACCTGCGGCACATCAAGCAGCAGCCAGAGGAGTCCCTGTAGAAATACATCAAGCGCTTCAACAGCGTATGCCTCAAGATTCCCAAGGTGACAGACGAGGCCATCATCTCCGCGTTCTCCGATGGCGTACGCAACATCAAGATGAAGGAGGATCTCGCCATCCACGAAGACCTATACACGGCCCTGGAGATGTTCAACATGGCAACCAAGTGCGCAAGAGCTTAGGAAGGGCGCCTTTCTCTCCATGAACTCCCAGCTACCGACCAGGAGGGCAAGAAGGCCAAGGCCAAGGACGTGAAACGCAAGGGGGCTACCATGCTCGCGGCGGAGCCAGAGATGAAGCGCGGTCGTGACCACCCCGAGACATCCAAGGTCGGTCGTCCATTCTGCGCCTTCCACAATGTTCACAGCCACAACACCAATGACTGTCAAGAGCTCAGGCCCATCCGCGATGGCGCTTTGGTCGATGCCTCAAGCACAACGTTCGGGGCTACGACTGAGTCGGAGGATGAAGCGGAGGACGCTGGGATGACCGCGGCCCCCGCCAGGAGTGGCGTGTCCGGCCTCGTGAAGACTGCTGGTAGGACCCGCCTCGTGAGGGCGCCTGGAGAGACCAGCCTCGTGAGGACCGCCCCTAGGGCAACACTGGCCTCCCTCCGCTGCGGCCTCCGCCTAGAAGAAACGACAACAATCATCAGGACGAGGGGGCCGGGGGCTTCCAGGAACCACGCATCATCGCCTGCATCTTGGGTGGCGCCCAGGCCCCAGCCTCTCAGCGTATCTTCAAACAGTTAGCCCACAAGGTGAACGTGGCTCTCCCTAGGCTCGAGGCCACACACCCACTCAGGTGGTCCAAGTATGCCATTACCTTCAGCTCGTTAGACCAGCTCAAGTGTGCAGGAACTACCGGTGCCCTTCCGATGCTTTGTTCACCCATCATCAACAACGTCCAAGTCACCAAGGCCCTCATCAACGGTGGTGCAGGGCTTAACGTCCTGTCCATCAAGACATTCGACCACCTCCAAGTGCCATATGATCAGCTGCAGCCTACCAAGCCCTTCTTGCACTGCAAAAAAAAAGACACATCCATGACATTTTGGGCCGAACGAAATTTTTTTCTGTCATACATATGACACTTCTATGACGATAATTGTGACAAAACCCGGTATCATCCTAGATGTGGTGGGCTCCTACTTCTATGACAAGAAATCATGACAGAAGATGGGCTTTTCGTCCTGGGCAGGCCGGAGACGCAACTGCATGACATTCTTTGGGTTGTCCATGAAGAAAAATACCATGGTAGAAGCGAGGGCGAGGAAAATTTCGGGGAGTTCCCGGTTACGGTGGGAGGTCGGGGGCCGAGCGATGCGCATTTGTCTCGTACACATACGCACGTGTGTGCGAGGCGTTGGCTCTAACTGAACCCGAGCGATTGCACTGCACGCTACGCATTACTGAACCCGAGCGATCGATCGATGGCTGTTAACTGAACCCGATCGAGCGATTCCTTTGCTACTGCTGCTAACTGAAGCCGATCGATTGGGTGAATAGTGAGCATTGCGGGGGGGGGGGGGTTGGATGAACAGTGAATGTTGGCGTTGCCTCTGGATGAACAGGACCCCGTGGTATGGAGGGCTAGATGAACAGTTGACGGTGGAGGGGTGCCCATGGAGGGGTGGTTGAACAGGACCCCGTGGTGTGGAGGGCTAGATGAACAGTAGACCGTGGAGGGGTGGTTGAACAGTAGCCGGTGGAGTAGCGCGATGTGGAGGCTGGATAAACAGGAGCCCGTGGAGGCTGGAGGAGGTCGACGGTGGAGATGAACAGTATCCCGTGGAGTCCCGTTTTGCGGTACGCCACACCCCTCCCGATGAACATGACCCCCGTTTCGACAGTAGGAGGTCCGTTTCGTCTGTTTAGCGGTACGCCACACCCCTCCGGATCAACAGGACCCCCATTTCGACCGTAGGAGGTCTGTTTCCTCCGTTTTGTGGACGCCACACCCCTCCCGATCAACAAGACCCCCGTTTCGACCGTAGGAGGTCTGTTTCCTCCGTTTTGCGGTACGCCACACCCCTCCCGATCAACAGGACCACTGTTTCGACCGTAGGAGGTCTGTTTCCTCCGTTTTGCGGTATGCCACACTCCTCCCGATCAACAGGACCCCCGTTTCGACCATAGGAGGTCCGTTTCCTACGTTTTGCGGTATGCCACACCCCTCCCCATGAACAAGACGCATTTCGTTTCCTCCCCATGAACACGACACATTTCATTGCCTCCCCATGAACACGACGTATTCCGTTTCCTCCCCATGAACACGACACATTCTGTTGCCTCCCCATGAACACGACGACGACGTTGTTTCTCCGTTCCAACCCAGCCATGTACACGAGCCCTCGCCGTACGTATGCGCGAGTAGGCGTTCGAGACCCTGCCCGTATGTACGTACGTGGCCGTATTTTCTATCTTGCACCCTGGCCGTTGTACGTACGTGTACATGCTACGTGCGTGCCTCTACTACGACACGTACGCGCCTATACTATGACACGTGCGCGCCTCTACATCGACCAGTATATATGTACGTACACGTTCACGACCAGAATCACAACGCTACGTACGCTTCGACTAGGTGGGTCCGGACTGTCAGGCACTTCCTTGCCTGTGAATTGTTTTGGTTTTTTTGCCCAGACGCACTTCCTTGCGTGCGAAGATGTAGCTGGTGGGCCCTGGCAGTTAGGGGGCGAATTGTTTTTTTGCCCAGACGCACTTCCTTGCATGCGAAGGTGTAGCTGGTGGGTCCCAGCAGTTAGGGGGGAAACATTTTTTCGTGAAATACAGTGGCCCGTCCGGTGGGTCCCTGCTGTCAGGTGGAGGATTCATTATTTTCCGCATAATAAGGAGGCACTTCCTTGCTGCCGCCGTGGACCCAGTGTCAGCCTCTCCACGTACAGTCCATGTCTGATGGAAGTCGTTCCTTGACCACGTTGACCACGCCGCGCCGAGAGCACCAGGGCAGTGGACGACAGCGAGGCCTAGGAAGGGGACGACGCGGAGCCGGTGAAGACGTGGTAGTGGATGCCCATGCGGAGAGGAGTATGAGGGTTCACTTGTTCGGCTGCGGTGTGAGGCTGCCGTCGCCGCAGGGCCTGGCCAGCGGTGCGAATAGTAGGGGCGGTGAGGCCTCTGCGGCAGCACAGCCGGCCACAGGAGGCAAAAGCAGGCGGCATGACCGGCGCTTCTTTGGGTGGCTGGAGCGAGAAGACCAGAGGTTGAAGAAGCACTACAGCCATTGGATGGACATCGTACGGTCACTGGAGCTAGAATCGTTCATATTGACTAAGTTGACAAAGCCCTTCGTCCCCGTCAACTTAGTAGGCCCACAAGTCAGCCTCCCACCAAGGTGGGTCCCAGCTAGCAGGGGGAGTATTCATTTTTTGTGCGTAATAAGGAGGCACTTCCCGTGGGTCCGAGCTGACAGCGGGGGGAACGTTTTTTTTTGCGAAATACGGTGGCCCGTCCGATGGGTCCCAGTAGTGAGGGGGGAAATGTTTTTTCGTGAAATAAGGTGGCCCGTATGGTGGGTCCCCGCTGTCAGGTGGAGGAATAATTATTTTGCGCCCAATAAGGAGGCACTTCCTTGCGGCCGCCGTGGACCCAGCTGTCAGCCTCTCCATGTACAGTACTCTTCCGATGGATGTCGGTCGTTGACCACGTTGACCATGCCGCACCAAGAGCACCAGGGCGTTGGACGACGGCGAGGCCTAGGAAGGGGACGGCGCAGAGCCGGGGAAGACGCAGCAGTGGAAGCCCGTGCGGAGAGGAGTACGAGGGTTCACTGGTTCGGCTGCGGTGTGAGGCTACCGTCACTGCAGAATAACAGGGAGTGTGGGTGAGTGGAGGGATGGCCTGGCCAGCGGTGGGAGTAGTATGGGGGAGGTGAGGCCTCCGCGGTAGCACAGCCGGCCACGGGAGGCAGGAGCAGGCGGCACGACCAACACTGCTTTGGGTTGCTAGACCAAGAAGACCAGAGGTTGAAGAAGCACTACGGCCGTTGGATGGACATCGTACGGGCACTGAAGCTAGAATCGTTTATATTGACTAAGTTGACAAAGCCCTTGGTACGCTCCAACTTAGTAGGCCCACAGGTCAGCCTCCAAAACGGTGCGCCCCAGATGTCAGGGGGAGGAATCATTTTTTGGGCGGCCGAAGCTAAGAATATCCGAGATTGAAGAAGAAGCACGACATCCATTGGATAGACATCCAACGGCCACTGCTGCTAAAACCATGTGTTGACTATAATAAGTTGACAAAGCCATGCATACGCATCAACTTATTATTTTAGGGGACGCGTCACTTAGTAGGCCCACAAGTGTGTGGCAGAGAACTTATAGCCCATTTGCGTTTTGTAAGAATGTACAGCCAATTTTTGAATTCTAATGGAATTTACAACAGCCCATTTACAGTTTGTTAAAAGTACAACCCATTTTCTATCTAGGACAACGATTAATAATTTCAACCAACCGTTGAAGACAGAATTCAATAAAATTTCCCACATTTTGATGGGATCCGAAATATTTTTATCCCGAAATTTCTAGTCAGATTAAATATAAATTTGTATTACGTAAAAATCCAACGAAACATTGCGTGCGCAACAATGAAAATTTAAGATTTTCAAAATCCATAGATAATATTTTATAAAATAATTTCGTGTTTGGTGTATTTTTTTATAGTTACTGCCTAGTTTTTATAATTACATCCCATTTATTATTTTTTAAAGCCCATTTTCCTGTTAAGCCTAATGCATCCCTCCTAGGAAAGATTTGTAGACTAGCGGGGCGGAGAATAACAAGTTGGCCTTGCCTGGGTATTCCTCAAAAAGACGTATAGCTGGGCTAGCCATTTTTATCTTGAAAAAAATTAGTATCTGGGCTGGACATCTGGCCTGGGCTAGACGGGCCACAGCCCGCCAAGTTAATACCCTGCTCTCCTCTGAACAACAATGAAATCGTCGTGAAGGAAAACTCTGCAGTGCTCATGCCTCAAAAACACAAATACTGCTCGAGCTGCTTGGTCCCAGCTGTCGGCGCACCTTGTGCAATTCTCTCGTTTATATTGACTACATAGGTTGATAATGGTGTGGGGCCGTGATGTTAGGAAACCAGGAGAAAGCAAAAAAAAATATAGTTGTACATAATAAGGAGGCACTTGCGTACGTACGGCTATGGCCCTAGTGGGTCCCTAGTGTCATCAAGTCGAAATAAAGTCATCTCCTGAATCCTCATGTTCATTGACGATGTTAACAATGCTCGGCACCACGGCGAGCGCAACAACTCGAAGGACAACGAAGAAGGCCTCGGGGCCCTACGGATGGTCTAATACAACGCCCGCTGCTCATTCAGGAAGCCAGGATCATCGGACACCTATGAGCACCTTCGAGAAGCTGAGACGGCATGAAACGATAAGGCCGCGCATGGGAGCTCTGGTTTATTTCAAACATGTATTAACATACAAGTGTAATTTACTCGTCATCGGGAACAACGCGTAAAATACAGGCGTAATGAAACCGAGGGCCCGAGGTCTGTAAGTAAAACCGGCGGGTTACGCATGTAATTTGAGAGACCAGTGTATATTTTACGAGCACTGTTGTATGGACGACATTACCAGACGATACATGCACGACGTGCGTATCATGCCATCCATGGGCAAGGCTAAAACAGCAGCTAACGGCTGGATTAGCAATTGTCCGAGTGTCGTTCAACGTTTTTATCGTGTGTGAAGTACTTCCAATATTCTACTAGTCGAAATCGACCAACCAAGCGTCTTCGCCCGAGACCATCTGCTTTAATTTACAAGCGTTAGTTTAACAAGCGGTTTTGGTTGGAAAACGACGATCCAATCATGGCCTAATATCATGAGTTGGTCGGAAGATTATATGGTTTCACGTCTAACCTACCCGACTTGTCGTATAGGCTATGAATGAAACATCAGACGATGAACTTCTTAAGCACGGAAACAACAGAAGAGGATGATTTTCTTAACAAGCAAATCACTGGCATTAGATCGACACGCAAAACAATACAAAGCATTATTCTCAGGAGGCACGGTGAACAGCTCATGATGCCGCATGCCACAACATTCCAAGCTCAACTTTGCAATCAAACACAAGGCCTGGCATTACATAGACAATATTCCGAACAAACTCTTAACACAGGAATATCTCAGCAGAGTAACTATTTACTTCTAAACTGAACACAGGAATAGGAAAATACACTCGACGCTGCTCACAACAAGGGCGTCCCACTCAAAAATATCAAATGCATGTCTTATGGCTAACATCAATGAGCAAATTTTGACAAGGTATTCCAATTCCAATATATTAAACTAACGTCTTCTTGCTAACATCAATGATTAAACTTTGACAAGCTTTTCCCATTCAAAATATGTAACGCCTATGATCGTGGAGTCTTGTTGTAGCTTCTTGTACTTGTTTGGGCACTTTTTGCCCAGGGCACTCCACGTGTTGTTAAATTGCCAATGGTCTCTGCAGACTAGTCATGTCACCGGTGTCTAATAATACTCTGTAAAGCTTCTCGGTCATTTCTTCTGTAATGTAGCGCAAACAACGACTGCTTCTTTCTGCAAAGTGGAACGACCAACTGGACCCAATAATGCAGCAGTTTGCCTTACACATTGGCTCCTTTTGTGCAGTTCAACTAAAATCGAAGTCGGAATAAAACTGAGCTTTAATTTTGATATCCCTATAAGCAACAATAGGTATAATGGAAACAATTACTGAGAAATAACGGTTGATGACTTGTACTCCCTCGGCCGCAGCCTTGTCCTCCCTCGATCCACCCACCGGCCCAGCTTCGCCTCTGCCAGACTCTCCTCCAGCAAGGCCCCTCAAGGCCCAGCCGTCTGCCTCGTCCAGCCCAGCACCAACTAGGCCAAGCCCAATGTGAGAAGCACCCCTCCAGCCCCTGTGCACTATCGGGCCAGCAAGATTCGGCCCATGTCATGTTTTTTTCCCGTCCTACGAATTTGCTATTTAATCAGAGAACTGCAGTTTTTCAGAAAAACCCCTAGAGTTCTTGCATATCATAACTCACCAACCGTGCATCGGATCTAAATAAATTATATATGAAAGTTGCTTAGAATTTTGTCTAGTTTAAGAATATTCAACTTTCATGCTTGTTTGAAATATTTAAAATGCTATTTGGTTAAATTTTCTCAAATAACTTGTTAAAATGTTTTAATTCATAACTAGATAACCGTAACTCGGATTTTAATAAACTTTATATGTAAATGGGGTGGAAAAATGCCTAGTTTAACATGGTGT
Organism: Triticum urartu; assembly: GCF_003073215.2. Lineage (NCBI taxonomy): Eukaryota > Viridiplantae > Streptophyta > Magnoliopsida > Poales > Poaceae > Triticum > Triticum urartu. The sequence continues at coordinate 164,260,655 of NC_053027.1, read as the reverse complement.
ACTTTTCTTGCATGTTTAATAACTCTGAAATATGGTTTAGGGCAGAACAGTACCAAACCTTAAAATATGCATATGGGGTTTTACCGGAATTGTTGTTCGTTGTTTCCGGCCTCATTTAAACTTGCCTAGATAGGTAGTTTTGTTGTGCTTCACCCCTTGCCATGTTAATAAACATTTAATATTGTTGGGTACATAAACGAGATCGAACTAAATAACTTATCGTGGTGTTTCGTCAATATGCACTGTTGCATATTGAGCTCCACTTAATTTGTAGGATTGCTTGTGCACTTTGCCATGCCATGCGTATTAAATCGGACCTGCATCATAATTGTTTGCCCATCATGCCATGTTTATGTGGTGGTTGTTTACTATGTTGTTTTCTTCTTTCCGGTGATGCTTCTTCGAGTTGTATCCGGTAACATCGTGTTGTGAGGATTCGTTCGTCTACGTCCGTTTGTCTTCTTCATGGACGCGTTCTTCTTCCTTGCGGGTTTTCAGGCAAGATGACCATACCCACGAAATCACTTCTATCTTTGCTTGCTTAGTTGCTCGCTCTTTTGCTATGCCTATGCTGCGATACCTACCACTTGCTTTTCATGCCTCCCATATTGTTGAACCAAGCCTCTAACCCACCTTGTCCTAGCAAACCGTTGTTTGGCTTTGTTACCGCTTTGCTCAGCCCCTCTTATAGCGTTGTTAGTTGCAGGTGAAGATTGAAGTTTGTTCCTTGTTGGAACATGGAGATGTTGTTCCTTGTTGGAACATGTTTACTTGTTGGGATATCACTATATATCTTATCTATTTAATGCATCTATATACCTGGTAAAGGGTGGAAGGCTCGGCCTTATGCCTGGTGTTTTGTTCCACTCTTGCCGCCCTAGTTTTCGTCATATCGGTGTTATGTTCCCGGATTTTGCGTTCCTTGTGCGGTTGGGTTATAATGGGAACCCCTTGACAGTTCGCTTTGCATAAAACTCCTCCAGCAAGGCCCAACCTTGTTTTTACCATTTGCCACCTAGCCTTTTTATTCCCTTGGGAGCCGCACATCCCGAGGGTCATCTTTATTTTAACCCCCCCGGGCCAGTGCTTGTCTAAGCGTTGGTCCAAACTAGAGCCCCTTGCAGCGCCACCTCGGGAAAACTCGAGGGCTGGTTTTAGTTGTACGGATTGCTTATCCGGTGTTGCCCTGAGAACGAGATATGTGCAGCTCCTATCGGGATGTCGGCGCATCGGGTGGTCTTGCTGGACTTGTTTTACCATTGTCGAGGATGTCTTGTAGAACCGGGATACCGAGTCTGATCGGAATGTCTCGGGAGGAGGTCTATTCCTTCGTTGACCGAGAGAGGTTGTCATGGGCTAAGTTGGGACACCCCTGCAGGGATTTGAACTTTCGAAAGCCATGCCCGCGGTTATGGGCAGATGGGAATTTGTTAACGTCCGGTTGTAGAAAACTTGAAGTTGACCTTAATTAAAATGAATCAACTGCGTGTGTTACCGTGATGGTCTCTTTCCGGCGGAGTCTGGGAAGTGAACACGGTGTTGGAGTAATGTTTGACGTAGGTTGTTCTAGGATCACTTCTTGATCATAGTTTCTCGATCGTGCTTTGCCTTCTCTTCTCGCTCTCTTTTGCGAATATGTTAGCCACCATATATGCTAGTCACTTGCTGCAGCTCCACCTCATACCTTTACCTTACCCATAAGCTTAAATAGTCTTGATCGCGAGGGTGCGAGATTGCTGAGTCCTCGTGGCTCACAGATACTTTCAAAACCAGTGTGCAGGTGCCGATGAGACCGTGCAGATGACGCAACCAAGCTCAGGAGGAGCTCGATGAAGATCGTGTCCTTTGTGTTGTTTCGTTCTAGTTGATCAGTAGTGGAGCCCAGTTGGGGTCGATCGGGGACCTTTGTCGCTTTTGGGGTTCTTCTTTTATTTTGGTTCCGTAGTCGGACCTTGATTGTATCTGGATGATGTATTGCTTTATTCATGTAACTGGGTGAAGTGGCGATAGTAAGCCAACTATGTATCTTTTTCCCCTATTGTATTACATGGGTTGTGTTAAGATTACCTCACTTGCGACATTGCTTTCAATGCGGTTATGCCTCTAAGTCGTGCTTCGACACGTGGGAGATATAGCCGCATCAAGGGCGTTACAACTTTCCACTCTATTTTCATTCCTATCCCAAGGTTGCCCCGTTACAACATTCCATCAAATTCAAAGGAAAACTAACACGTATGTGATGCATCTCAATGATTCACAGATCATAGCCAATATATACTTCACAACTAAAGAAAAAAGTTGTGAGAGTGTGTACGAAAGAAAAACTACCGATGGGGTCACTACGACTTAAACCCTAAACCCTAAACATGATTGAATTTCCTGGCCAGGTAGAACCTGTTTAAGGAAAGACGGCTGGCACCCTCGGATCATAGGATGCTTTTGTGCAGTTCCACTAAAATCGACCTGAGCATCCCCGATGGCAAAGATATTGAAGAAGTGTGATTAGAATAATAGAACTGGCACTAGTTCACGAGACATAAACTCATCATAAGTAGAAGCCAGTAGAAGTAGAGAAAGATCAACATGGAGATGGAGCTACGGCAGTGGAGCAAGCTGGCTCCAAAAGGAAGATGGACTACCTGGGACATCGGGCTGTAGCTAGAAGGGCGGTTGGGACACGGCATCGGCCCATACCGCGGTGACCCCCGTTTGGGACGCACCGACTGTGGGTTTTCTCCCTCGCCAATGTCGATCGCATCTACGTAGAACATTGTTCCATTCGCCCAGCTGCGGGATCAGCCCCGTCGTTCTATGCTTGTGAAGAGAGCAACCTAAGCAAGCATGCTTGTAGCTTAGGCTCCTGCTAGTGTATATATAGTAGTTTTATTTTTCTCTCCATATCAACCATTTGACTGTGTGATTTGACTGCTCCTTAGTGGCCCCTACACGTACTCCCCCTACGTGTACGCAACAGTCACACGTACACATGGACGCAAAAATGTGCGCGATGCCCTAATGCATGCATCTCCGAGCACACAACGGAACACACATGGTCACTCTCAAGTGCTCAACCTACACATGCATGCACACACATACTCAGTCGGGGTGAGCTAGTGACCGTATATACACCGGAAAATATATATATTGAGCGCAATGAGCATATTATGAAGTCCACTGACCATATTTTTACAGATATACAGTGACAGACAGTGTATTTATCTCGTTTGAAATTAAGCCATATTAACCGGAGAGGAGGCAGTATGGACTAGCATTACTTTGCTGTGTCCTGTCAACTTGCCGAACAAGGATAAGGTTGCAGGACGGGAGAAGCTTGCGCGCGGTGGCTCGCAGGACAAGTAGAAACTTTTGACTAATGCAAGCTCTCCCTCGCTCAGGTGGTGGACCTGCAAAAGTTAATTCTGTGTTAGATTGCTAGAAGCATACACTATACTACTAGTGCTATTATTGTTCGACTTCCCGAATAGGCGAACAGCCAAGCGCAAAGTTTACTAGTACTACTACTATAGTCTATAAAGGTACGTACTATACTAGTACTAGTACTAGGAACCGGATGGAGCAGCGTCTGCACTCTTATTATAATTTTAAAATGTGATAAAGCAATCTTCAACACATTTGGTTCTCTTCGAGGGTTCTCGCATGTGATAATGGAAGTTGATTGCATGGAACACTCGCCACAATTCTCGCTTAATTCTGGCTCGTATCCTATTACAAATAGTAGCGCTCAGTAATATTTCCTCTTTTTTGTTATTCAGCATGTAAACAGGTCAGCAAACCTTGCGACGCATCTTCGTGCGAACCGTGCTTGCTGCACTTTGAATGTGGCCGAGAGCTGGCTTGATGAAACACCTCGCTTCCTACTTCTTTTTTTGTGGGGTACCTCGCTTCCTAGTGACCAGTGTCTTGGCTGATCGTCCTAAGAATGCTTATATATGAATAAAGCTCTCCCATTTACCCGCAAAAAAGATTAAGACATATTAACCAGAAAGGAGGGAGTATGGACAAGCACTACTTTTTGGTGTGTCCCGTCAACTCGCAAAATGAGGAGAAGCTTGCAGGACAAGGTGAAGCTCGCTTACGCCTTTTGACTAATGCAACCTACCCTCGATGGACATGCATCAGTCCATTCGGTGTCAGATTGTTAGAGGCATACACTATAGCACCCAAGATGTAGAGTACCATCATTGTTCGACTTCATGAAGAGGCGAAGAGCCAAGCACGGTAGTACGAGTAGTAGTACTACTAGAACCGCATGGTGGAGCATCTGTACTCTTATTTTTTTATCTCTGATAAAGTACACGTTTATTCCGGAGAAGGGCGGAAAACGGTAGCCCAACATGTAATGAATGATATCGATCAACCAACCATGCTCGAATATATCTTGGCCTCCGTGCGAGCCCGTCTGTGTGTTCTCGATCCTCGTCTCTCTCAAGGAACGGCAGGTTGGCTCTTTGCCGTCAATTGAGATCGGTTTGCTCACACTCCTGTCCCACATGTCAGTGATATGCCAAGAGAAGGTGCGTTGACCGACTGGCCATACACGTACTTGGTTTTGCACCTTCATACTACTCCTCCCTCCGTCACAGTTTACAGGGCGCGCTTCATTATGATGCATTTCTCTCAATGCATTTCCACCACCAGAGAGACTTTAGACGCGTTTGGTTTAATGCTCAATTAATTAGGGTGTGGTAAGCACAATCAAGTCCACAATTTTCTCTCCATGTTATGTACTACTACGGAGTGGAGTAAGTGCATGCATGTGCGTACCCGGGGTGGAAGCACTGCATGCTTGTGTGTACGCATTATTCCCTCTAGTAATAGACGCCGTGCTATAACTACCAATGCTATTTTTCAAGCCGATCGCTAGTCACCTTGGTCCCACAGATTTTTTTTTCTTTTTTCTGAAGCGCGCTGTATAAATAGTGACGGATGGAGTAGTATGAGCGGATTCAAAGAAGAGCATATTGATGATTGCTTCTTCAGAGGAACTTATAGTGGGAAAGGTGGGGCTTACGAATTGACTGCTCATTACTCACTATTAATGCGGCGCAACGACCGGGCTGAGTCTCCCATGCGGTTGTGCACTACCCCGTCGGTTCTTAAATATACTCCGGAGTATTTGTCTTTCTAGAGATTTCAACGAGTGACTACTCAAATATTTGTCTTTTTAGAGATTTCAAATGGACTGGCACATACGGATGTATATAGACATATTTTAGAGTGTAGATTCACTCATTTTGCTCTGTATGTAGTCACTTGTTGAAATCTCTAGAAAGACGAATAGAATATTTAGAAACGGAGGGAGTACACATGCGAAAAAAAATGACTGAATCTACACTCTAAAATATGCCCGTTTGAAATTTGTAAAAAGGCAAATATTTAGGAACGAAGGAGTATAATTTTTTGCATGGCACATGGACCCGGATGATGAAGAGGTTCTGGCAATGCTATCAAGCTTCCATCATTTGTTTACATAATTGACGTACTATACAAATAATTTTCCAGCGACATGAAATTGTACAATGGTGTGAGCTTTCAGCTTTTGTTTCGCGTGTCTTGCCATCGATGCTCTTTCGGAAACAATAAAAAACTAACTTCCTTGCTAATGCATGTCAATTATTAGCAGATCAGAGCTAATAATTACATCACACCTGAAGACAGAGTTGTGAGAAAGTGTTAAATTAAAATTGATCCATGCTTTCATTGGCAGCAACGTCCCCCCAGCTCTGTCTAAATCAACAAGGCATGTTGGGAAAAAAGTAGCTGTCTGGAGCATGCAACATTCCGATCATTTTGTGCAGTTCCACTAAAATAGAGCTGAGTGTCCCTATTCCAAAGATATCAAGTGTGATTACGATAATAGAGGACTGCTGATGAAACAATAAACACACAAATAGAAGCCGATCAACTTTGCAGTCTCTCTTAAGACTAACTAGTTGGAGAAGATTTGGCTCGGAGTTGGATGAGGAGGATAGAGCAAAACCAATCTCCCTTTGTGCAGTCGCACTGAAATGTAGAGACGTTGCCCGTGTGACATTTTAGTACAACTGCACAAAACACTCTTGAGCAAAAAGTGATTTGTGCAGTTCACCAAAAGGTCGCAATAGCAACAAGGTGAAATGGATAGCCTGTTTGCAAAAAAAGAGGTAGAAAGGAAACAATTATTGGCCAATAATAGTTGATGACACATGCGACGACAAAAAAGAAGCATATTCCTTGTCCTAAGGAAAGATAACAACACGGTTGTGTTTGTCTAAAATGGTGTGAGGACGAGAATGCAATATGGAAAGTACATCGGACGAGCTATGTTTTGGGCAAAGAACTATGGAAGATCCACATGCAGCAACGTGGGAAGATGGGCAGTGGAGCAAGGCCGGAGGGGATACCTGGAGGTCGTCAGGATGTAACTAGGTGAGCGGCGGCGGGCGGAATCTGCGAGCAGGTGGCGTAGGCCCTGCCACACCGGAGCTTGGTCAGAGAGAACGACGTGTACCGTAGATCGGGACGTGCTACCTCGGCGCCGTCGAACAGAGAAATGATACACTTCCTCCCTTTCCCCTGGCGGATGGGATGCGGCCGGATCAGTGACCAACGGTGAGAGAGAGAGGCCACCGCACTCCCTTTCCCCCGATGGACGAGATGCAGCCGGATCAGTGACCAACGGTGAGAGAGAGAGGCCACCACAGCCTTGTGTGAGATACTCTGAAGAGCGACAAACCAGGCAGGCAGGCTCCATTATATATAGTGAGCGGACTACCTTTTTCTCCATAAAAATCGTTTTATATTCTGTGTACGTGCCATTGATCGCTATAACTTTATTTAAAAATAACGCGACAATGCGTCAAGTCAAACTTTGTTTCGTGCACGCGTGGTACACGACCTCCCTATGTAAACAACCGGTACATGCGCTCAAATTAGCATGTGGGCTGCCATTTCGTAAAGAAATGAGCTCCATCGTGTACCCACGCGGGTGTGGCTGGGCACGAAGCATGAGTACGTGCACGGTGCGCCTATTCTCTTCTTGTATACATACACCACCTACGTGGGGTTGTGTGAGAGAGATACAAACCTAGAGAGATATAGTGTGTGGGTTCTTGAGAGTTTTAGGGGGGGGGGTCAATCAAAAAATGTAACATATGCAATGTGTGTGAAATAGAGTCTAGGATATAACATATATATAGAGGGGGCGATCCACGAGAAGTGAGTGGAGGTATCATCGGTATGAGGTGTCCATAGAATCGAAGAGAGGGATGATGTGTGTGTGTGCGCGCGCGCGATCGATAAAGAGTGCCATCGAATTTGTGTGTGCCCACGTCAAAGATATATAGTGGCTGGCCTATTGGAACGTGAGATGGGACATGTGTAGTTTGTCTCTGTGGCATGGATACCTACCTGCAGCGCTCGACTATCGGTGTGTGGTGGGGGAAGAGGGAGGCCCAGTTAACTATAGAGGTACAATGGCTGGTATATGTGTGGAGGAGGAGAGACTCCTACCTCATGTATTAAGGAGATCGATCTGCCTCATGTATTAAGGAGATCGATCGGCATCCATGCATATGTGTAGGAGAGGAATAAGGTTGGGAGAGAGACAAAGCTAGAGTGTTGTAGGGGTGGTAGTGGAGTTGCTTCCAACAAATGGTGGGATAGGCTTGCTAGACAAACGGAGGGCATGCCCGCAATATCAATAAGAGAGGAGATGGCTGCTTGTTGTCTATGCACATGCGTGTGAGAGACGGGTCAGGAGGCATGCACGAACGATGTGGCTGTGGTAAGCAGACGTAACTACATAGGAAGATCAATCGCCCTTTGTTAGAGAAAGGAGAGACATAACTTGTGAGGTACGTCGATCGATGGGGGGGTAGTTAAAGTCGATCTAGGTATATGTTGGGAGATCGATCCGTATACATGCATGTGTGTTAGAAGCAAATGAGGCATGAGGAGAAGGATAGAGAGAGAGGGATGCATGTAGGAGGTGGTACGAGAGGCATACTATATCGAGGGGGGAGGAGTGTGCGAGTACGAGAATGATGAAAAGAGTGGTGGGAGTGAGGCATGGACGGTGACCAGAGAAGAGGGGAAGCTTGTGTTTGTGCTAGGCACACCTGGCTAGAGAGGCATATCGATCGATGTGTGCTGTAAAGAAGGAGCTGGGGGGCCTACACACACCGTGGGTGAACGACCTAAAGTGAAAAGACGAATTTGGGTGATGGAGCTAGAGAATGTTGAGGGAGGGTGAGAGGGATGCGGGCATGTGCATGCACAAGAGAAAGTTAGCGCTAGCTACAAAGATAAGAGGGTTGTGTGGGTGTAAAAGACGAATAGAGATCATATATACTTCATTATAAAAAGTGAATTCGGATATTTGAAGAATTTATCATAGTGTTTCAAACCGACGCATGTGTGAATATATATAACAGTGATACACATGGTGTGGTTATGAACATGTTATACTACATTTAATATATTTTATCTCTACTCTTATAAAAAACGGAGTTGTTGATGATGGTGTGCCTTCCATCCTGCATTATAGGCCGTCCGATGTATATCTGTCGAATAGCAAGGAAACAATGATGGTTGAAGTTGGCAACAATCATGATTGTAGATTCTTATTGAAATAGAGAAACGAATTCAAATTTAGTTCGAATTGCAGCGGTAGTATAGACATTTGGAATGCACTAAAATGTTGGTATGAGTAGGTTACATGCATTATACAGCAAGCGAAAAAAATTAATCGGACATAACATGGATTCATACTCCCTCCTTCCATCTATATAGGGCGTAATGAGATTTTTATGACCGCCTTTGACTATTGAAAAGATTAATAGTACATGACATGCACAATGTGAAAACTATATCATTGAAAGAACCTTTCACAAACGAATTTAATGGTGTGCTTTGTGTAAGTTCCATGTCATATATCATTGCTCTAATATTTGGTCAAAGTTAGCATCAAAAAACGCATTAGGCCCTATATAGATGGAAGGAGGGAGTAGCTTTGAATAGCATTTGTATAGTAAAACGGGGCAAGACTCTCTCTTTGTGTGGTGTGAATAGTTTTATTTTTTCGTTTTCTTTTTGGTTGAGGGAAGTGCGAATTGATTTGGTACATACAAGTACAATATTACTACACGTTAGGCTTGTCCCTAAAATTCAACCCGCGTCTTGTTATATCCCGAAAATTCAGATATCGTGCTCCTAAAACTGGCGCCTTCACAACCCGCGCCTTGCTATCCCAAAATTACAACGCGTGCGAAAACTCCCTCCAGCTGCCAAATCCCGACACACGAAATCCCCATTATAACCCTGAGCCGAAAAGGCCGCTAGTTCAAATCGGTGGGGGGTACTTTTGTAACACACCCTACATTTTGGACAAGCGCATCCCTAAGTCATGCTTCACCCCCTCCCATCGCCCCCTTTACGCCATTCGAAATCCCAGGCCGCCATAACCTCTCCGCTCCAGCCGCGAAACCCCACCCTCCTCCATCCGCCACGTCACTGCTGCCCAGCCGGAGCCTCTTCCCCGACGACGTCGTCCACCGCAACAGCTCGACGTCCCTCGTCCACCTGCCCGGATGAGGATCCGTCGTCCATCTCGCTGTCCCGCGGTTCAGCCGCCCCGTCCTCCACCTCCAAGGAGCTGCTCCGACGATCACCTCGTCTATCGTGGCTGCTCCATCCCCACATCGCCGCCTTAACCTGCTCCAGCGGAACTGCAGCATTTTCATCGACTCCTCGGATGAAGCCGAGGCCTACTCGGCGCCACCGAAGAGGCTGTACACTCATCGCATCGCACCTTGTCCTTAACTCGACCTCCCGACACCGACGGTGCTCCATCCCGCACCCCCATGGAGAGGCTACCTTGAAGTCGGCGCCGCGGGCGACATCTCCACGACAGCTCTCCCCCAGTGCGAGGCCCCTTCGGCGGCGGCGTCCATACCAGCCGAATCTGCTGCTGCTGCTCCGGCTCTCGCTCGCGTTGTTGCTGCTGCTCTCGCTCTCGCTCGATCGATCGCTCGCCCAGCTGCTGCTGCTGGTGCTCTCCCCCTCGCTCGTGCTGCTGCTCTGCTCCAATTAAGCCACACTATAGTCGACTGAATCGACTTTTAGGTCATTCGATTTTTAGGGGATGGGGGGCTCGCCGGAGTTAAGGAAGAACCACCCGCAGCGGGGACGGGGGCTCGCCGGAGAGGTACCCCACTATCTATCTTAGGGTTCAGGGCGGGGGGCCTAGAGGGCTGGCCGGGGCGGTGATGGCAAGTTGTTTCGGGGCAGCGAGGCGGCGCTGGGGCCGGCGGTTCGGCCGGTGGTGGCTGGCAGCTCAGGGGGGTGCAGGTTGAAGATGAACTGCAGGCCCTCCCTAAACTACATGTCAAGTGCCTCTCTGCTACCATTGCGTTCAGTTTCGACAGTAGTATTCAGATTCCACAGTAAATTTCAGTTTCGATAGTTAAGTTCAGAGTCAAAAGTTTTTACCTCATCTGTTGTAGTCAGGTGGTTTTTGGTGATGTTAATTTTACATCCATTTTACATCATCTATTGGAGATGCTATTAGAATCCCACTTGAGATTGACGATGTCTGTCTTCTGCTGCTTCAGCCTTGACGTCTTACGGCTCACCGGAGCTGCTCCAACACCAGAACGATCCATCACAACGAAGCAGTGCCCTGGACGCCGTCTACAGATTCCTCAGATCTTCCTCCACACCTCCGATAGCCACCTCTGCCTCAACTGCTTCAGCGACCAACCCAATGATGCTGAGGTCGACACGGCTACGGCAAAGAGGTTGTACACTTGTTGCATCACTTATTACTATACATTCACGTCGATCCATTAGGGCTATTTTGGTTCAACGAAAAAACATCGATCCACTGGTTGTTACCATCACTCTAAATTTCTGCATGCTCTCCTTACATAATCTCACCATATTTTTTTCGTATGCATGTCAGATATTGTACACAGTCATGCTGAACATGTAGAGAAAAATAGAAGAGTTTTGCGCGGCAATACAATGTCATGCAGACATCGCTCCATGGTGGGTTCAATGGAAAACCCTCCCCACCCCTCTCCAGATTGTAATCTAGAGGAAGATATCTGTTCTGACGTGGATTCAGACGCCGCTGACCACTCCTATTTACCCTCCAAGTTGTTTGCTCTACCTTGGCATGATGATGTTAGTCATATCATGCATATGTTGCCTTGCAGTGCCTACTTTTGACATCATATATGTCATCTGCTTAGTTTAGACATGTTCTGTAATGCCACCTGTTTAGTTTCTATATCATATATGGGAATTATGCAGTCTCATGTCTTTTAGCCAGCCATAATATATGTGAAATGTGCAATGCCATCCTGTTTAACCAGCCATCATATATTTGAATGATATCTTGCCCATCCTTTTATTCATTACATTTCCATTTGTCGACAATGTTTGTACATTAAACTACTCTTCCTGTGAATCAGCCATTTGGGTGGGAGATGGAAAAATCTGGAGTGAAAACAAGGCCTTCAGAGCAGACAGTGCTACCTGTCGAAGCAGATCTCTTGTTGGGCCCCGATAGCTCCTCAGAGATGGATTCAGAGACAGATGACCAGTCCTATTCCCCCACTGAGGTGTATGCTCTAACTTGGCACGGTTATACTGCTCTAACTTGGCACAGTGTCTTGCATTGCATAGTTTAGACATCATATACAGAATATTCAACACCATGTTCTTAGTTCAGACATCATATCTAATGCCCTCTGTTTAGCATATAAATCACATATGTGAATTAAATGATGCGATCCTGATTACTTAGATAACATGTAGGTGAATTATGTCATGTGATCTTGTTTAGTTATTCATCATATCTTTGAATTGTGTTATGCTATGCTATCCAGTTTAGATAGACATCATATATGTGAAATTATGTCATGCTATCCATTTAGTTAAACAATATACATGTCAACTATTTCATGCTCTCTTTTTTCCACACTATCTATTGCATCTGTCTCTCATACAATGTCTGTACATTGAACTATGTTTCCTGTTTATCAGCCATTTGATTTGGAGCGGGTGATGCCAGTATCTAGCGGACTAAAAACACGGTCTTCAAATAAAACAGTGCTACCTCTTGGTGGAGATAGCACCCCGATTGTACATGCACAAGAACCAGCCCTACCACACATAACCCAAACTCTCATAGATTGTACCCCTACTGCGATGGACAGAGAACCAGCTTCAACCAATCTAACCCCAACCCCAGCCGATAGTAACCTAGTTCCTGTTGACACAGCACCATCTCCACCATAGATCTCCCAAACAAGAGCAGTTAGTAAGGCAGCTCCAGTTCCCAAAGGGCCAGTACTATCACGGCGAACCCCAACTCCACCAGTTAGTATGCCTATTCCTGTGGAGGAAGCACAACCAGCTAGTCGTAGTTTAGCATCTATCGCATTTGATGTTGTTAAATCGTATGTGTGTATCTTCCCATCTTGGAAATATTATACTGAAGATGAAGGAAAATGCTAGTTGCAGGTGTTTGTCAAGGAGTTATGTGTAAGTAATGTTATTCGTGGTAATTACTTTGCTTCGTCCCATACATCCTACCTCCATGATGGTTATAATACAACAAAATTTCCCATTTTTCTCTATAGAGAAGGACCGATTTGGAAACTCGGGATGAGGTAACCTGTGCTAATACCTCTGCTATCTTCAAGAATGCTTGGTGGCAGTATCGGAATTACCTGAAGAAAACATACTTCACCGGCAAAGAAACTCATCAAATTCCCTTATGTTCTCCTGAGACGCATTTACTGGACGATGACTGGGAATGCCTTGTTCTGTACTGGTCCCAAACCAAGAATGTGGTAAGGTCTATGAGCTCATTTTCTATTTTTAAGTATTATATTTTTGCGTCTTACTATACACTGTTCATGTAGAACAAGTGCCTAAACCTGAAGAACAATTGTTCTAATTTAAGATTCCATTGCTATCATAGTTCAAAAAAGCGCTAGGAGTTAATTGTGCGTTTTGCCACCGCCTTGCGCTTTACTGACCAAAGCGCATGCTTATGCGCAATTATGCATAGATTATGCGTAGTTATGTGCAATGTGTTTTGCCAAAGCCTAGAGCCTAGGCGTGTTTAAGCACTCGCTTAGGCGCGCCTTTTTTTAACTATGATTTCTTTGCTCTTGTATCACTGTATTTACTCATACAAACTTACTTTTAAATTGAAGGATCCAATCAAAACTCCAATGGCACAGCAGGTATGTTCACGCATGTTTCTTTAACAGGTTTGCTCTTATCAATAGCTCTGTTGATTTCAATTTCAATTGTGTATACAGTTGACTTTCATATCATGCACATTACTAGCATCACAACAGAGTCAATAGTGTTGTTGTACATGTAGACCCGTGGTACCCATCTGAAATCTTGTTGTGCCATGTAGTTTCCCACACTTTGTATTCTTTCACTGCTGCTTTGTCTTGAACTGATATGATTTGAACCGTGTCTCTATTTTGATTTGGCAAGACAATGCAGTGACCATAGGACATAGATATATGTTTGTTTGATGCTTTTATTATGTACTAGTACTTGGCAATAGAAGACTTGCTAGTTTAATCCTATCCACCTTACTTATGAACTGGTTCACCGAAATGAGTTTCATATACTAGTACATGCTAAACTTGTTATGTGTCTGCTTCTTTCTTCTTTTAAAATGCTGACAGAATATTGGGGAAGAGTGCCTTATTAAGCAATGGTAATGGAAGTAATGCAGATAAGGTTCGGGATAGTGACACATCCTTGTTGGTCTCCAACAAAGCTGATAAAACAACTAAGGAAGACTATCTTGAAGACAGCGAGACAACCCCAAAGTCCTGTCTTGGTTCAGTGTTCGAGTTACTGGCCACTGCCGCTTGCACAAGCTATTCAAACTCACTATCTAAATCAGTTCGGTTTCTTGAGTCTCAACTACAAGCTGAAAGACATCGATCAGCTGTGCTGCGACAAGAAGCGGAAGGACGTGGAAGTCCCTGGAGCATTCAGATGCATACTTTCTGGTGCAACAGCAAGCGTTGGAGGATTTTAGCGCCAAACAGGACAAAGCTAATCAGCTTGCTAAGCTTGTTGCCAGCATGGTTGATACCCAGGATAACGTTTCTTGAGCTCTTGTGAAGTTATTTCAGTTATGCTCTTGTTTTGCTGCCGCATTTATTTGCACTGGTGGCCAATTTTGACGGCCAGTGTATGTAATGTGCTGCTTTGTTCCCTATATTTGCACTGGTGGCGAACTTTGATGCCCAGTGGATGTAATCTGTGTAATAACGGTAATAGGCTGGCGTTAATTGCTTGCTTATTTATTTCCTTATTGTCTTGTTTGGTTGTTTGCTTGTAGTCACTCCAGTTCTTCTGTTTTTTTCTAGTGGCCATAATAGCCTATTTTTGGTAACTAGGCCAAAATAATCATGGCAACACATGGGCTGTGGTAACCATGGGCCTCCTGCAGGCCATATGATCCATGGGCCTTCGTCCGGCCGTAGGATCCATCGACCTTCTATATGGGCCTTAGGGTCCATGGGCCTTCTACGGGCCGTAGGGTCCATCGGCCTTCTACCAGCCGTACGATCCATGGGCCTTCTACGGGCCGTACTATCCATGGGCCTCATACGGGCCGTAGGATCCATGGGCCTTCTACGGGGCATATCATCATTTCGCCAATCATGGGCCGTATTATTCATGGACCATAACGGGCCGTTAATAGGCCGTATTTGATAACTCTATGAAAACGTCCCAACAGGTTTGTTTGACATGAAAACGGCCCAACGTATTAACGGTCCGCAAACGGGCCGACTGTAACGACGGGCTGAATTTGGCCCACAAGTAGAAAATGACAGTAACGGGCCGTATGTAACCGAATGCTGCAAATGAGCCCAAGAATCAATGGGCCCTGAGAGGGCCGAAAGATAACTTGGGCTAGAAAGCCCCAATGGAATAATGAGCCGTTAATGGGTATAAAGTGATACACTGTTCATTACGGGCCAGTTTCACCACGGGTCGTTAATGGGCCAAGAGTTAAAACGGGCTGAATCATATTGGACGGCCCAGATGACGCTACTGGGCCTAATTCGGGTAGGGCGTAACGGGCCTTGGGTTAGCGGGCTGTAAATGGGATATATGTGTACAGGCTGCTAACGGGCTTTCCGTGGGCCGGCCCGCCACCTTTTGACCAAGTCAAACAGGCCGGCCTTTTCATAGGAATGGGCCTCTGTTGGGCCATGCCGCGTGTCGCCGTATCACAGGCGCCTTCGGTCCAATGACCGGATCACATCTATCCCAACGCTGAGCCGACACGTGTTTCCTCCAGCCAATGATGATTTTACACGTGGAAAATCCCCATTGGTCGGGGCTCTTAACTAGTTATTGGATCGAAAACCCGACCCAATAGCTTAACGGCGTTCCATTATGGTGGATGCCACGTGTCAGTCACCCTTGATGAAAGCACTTCTGTGACGCGCGATTTATCATCATGGAAGTGGACACTTCCGTGATAATAATTTTGGTAATGTCATGGAACAATTCTATGACAGCACAGGTATGACTATCTTGATTCTGTCATAAAATCGTCATGGATATACATGCATGACAACAAACGCGACCTACTGTGACAAACACGTATCATCATGGAAGTGTATTTTTTTTGTAGTGTTGGGAGTGACCGACGGCTCTACCACCCTGATAGGGAAAATCCACGTCCCTGTCACCTTCGGCACCCGTGACAGCTACCGCACTGAGCTTATCGACTTCGACATTGCCCACATCCGTCTGCCGTACAATGCCATCCTTGGGTACCCAGCCTTGGCCAAGTTTATGGCAGTGACCCACCATGGCTACAAAGTCCTCAAGATGCTAGGGAGCGGCGACGTCATCTAGGTTGCCTGCAAAGAGAAGGACGCGGTGTGCTCCCTCGAGCACAGTTACCAGGCTATGGCGGCCGAAGACCCAGACAACGAAGGCGCCCTGTACCCTCCTAAGGCCACCCCCAAGAAGAAGAGGCAAATCACACAAAGTTTTGGGGATAGTGGAAACACTAGCACGCAAATCACACAAAGCATAAAACTCATGATATTTCATTTTAATTTTAATAGTTGGTTCCCACTCATCATAGAGTTTTCAAGGGATAGAAACTTTCAACTCAAGTTTTTCTTCATAAGATTGCATCAAGGCATCAACAATATGTTCGGTGAAGGCTTTCTTTTGACTATAAGTATGTGGAGAATTTAGCACGGATTGCAACAAGGAAATACAATCAATTAAAGAGCAACTTTCATAATTAAATTCCTTGAAATCCAATATAGTGGGTTTAGCAACATCTAGATTTTTATTTCTTTCAATCCCACTTTCATCAATTTCATCATAAAGATCTAAATACTCCGAATTTTTAGAACGCCTTCTAGGTAAAGGAAGAACATATTCAGTTTCATCAAGATTCATATTGCAAAACAAAGATTTAATAGGATACACATCAATAACTTTTAGATCTTCATCTTGATTTTCATAGGAATTTGGTTTAGTGGCCATCTCATTGACTAAGGTGGCTTGCATATCCAAAATTTCAGCAGTCATCTTTTCTAGACGAGCAATTTGGGATCTTATACCATCAAATTCTTTAGACATATCATCAAGCTCTTTATTCATATAACTCATAAAACTTTTTTGTTCCTTAAGCTCATTTCTAAAGAAATTATTATGCTCAAATTGCAAAACCATAAACTTCCTAATGTTGTTTTTGATCTCCTCTAACCTATTAAGCTGAAGGTCACCAATTCTCGGTTGAGCCATCATGACAAACAAGCAATCCAACACACGAGCAAACAAAAGGCAAGAAAGAAAAAGGCAAACGGAAAAAGGGGAAGGAGAAGGATAAGGAGAGGGCAAATAAAAGGCAAGGGTGAAGTGGGGGAGAGGAAAATGAGAGGCAAATGGTAACTAATGTAATGCGAGAGATAGGGATTGTGATGGGTACTTGGTATGTTGACTTTTTGCGTAGACTCCCCGACAACTGCGCCAGAAATTCTTCTTGCTACCTCTTGAGCTTGCGTTGGATTTCCCCGAAGAGGAAAGGATGATGCAACACAGTAGCGTAAGTATTTCCCTCAGTTTTTGAGAACCGAGATATCAATCTAGTAGGAGGCCACGCTCAAGTCCCTCGTACCTGCACAAAACGATAGCTACTCTCAACCAACGCGATTAGGGGTTGTCAATCCCTTCACGGTCACTTACGAGAGTGAGATCTGATAGATATAATATTTTTGGTATTTTGGTATAGAGATGCAAAGTGAAAAGTAAAAGGCAAAGTAAAAAAGCAAAGTAAGATTAAAGTAATGGAGATTGATATGATGAGAATAGACCCGGGGGCCATAGGTTTCACTAGTGGCTTCTCTCAAGAGCATAAGTATTCTACGGTGGGTCGACAAATTACTGTTGAGCAATTGTCAGAATTGAGCATAGTTATGAGAATATCTAGGCATGATCATGTATATAGGCATCAAGTCCGTGACAAGTAGATCGAAACGATTCTGCATCTACTACTATTACTCCACTCATCGACCGCTATCCAGCATGCATCTAGAGTATTAAGTTAAAAACAGAGTAAGCAAGATGACATGATGTAGAGAGATAAATTCATGCAATATAAAATGAACCCCATCTTGTTATCCTCGATGGCAACGATACAATACGTGCCTTGCTGCCCCTTCTGTCACTGGGTAAGGACACCGCAAGATCGAACCCAAAGCTAAGCACTTCTCCCATGGCAAGAACTACCAATCTAGTTGGCCAAACCAAACGGATAATTCGAAGAGACTTGCAAAGATAACCAATCAAGCATAAAAGAATTTAGAGAAGATCCCAATATTATTCATAGATAGACTTCATCATAAACCCACAATTCATCGGTCTCCACAAACACACCGCAAAAAGAAGATTACATCGAATAGATCTCCACAAGAGAGGGGGAGAACTTTGTATTGAGATTCAATGAGAGAGAAGAAGCCATCTAGCTACTAACTATGGACCCGAAGGTCTGAGGTAAACTACTCACACTTCATCACAGATGCTATGATGAGTTAGAAGCCCTCCGTGATGACGGCCCTCTTACGGCGAAGTTCCGGAACTGGCCCCAAGATGGGATCTCGTGGATAGAGAAAGTTGTGGCGGTGGAATTAGGTTTTTGGCTCCTGTTCTGATCGTTTGGGGGTAAGTGTGTATATATAGGAGGAAGGAGTACGTTGGTGGAGCACCGAGGGGCCCACGAGGCAGGGGAGCGCGCCCTGGTGGGGGGTGCCCCTCACCCTCGTGAACACCTCTTTGATTCCTTGCAGTAGGGTCCAAGTCTCCTGGATCACGTTCGGTGAGAAAATCACGTTCCTGAAGATTTTATTCTGTTTGGACTCCGTTTGATATTCCGTTTATCTGAAACACTGAAATAGGCAAAAAAAAACAGTAATTCTAGGCTGGGCCTCCGGTTAATAGGTTAGTCTCAAAAACAATATAAAAAGTGGAAAATAAAGCCCAATATAGTCCAAAACAGTAGATAATATAGCATGGAGCAATCAAAAATTATAGATATATTGGAGATGTATCAGCATGGCGTCTGTGCTCGGGTCCGTCCCGGCAGCATCGATAAACCCAACGACTGAGCTCTGTCTGGTGGGCCGGCCCCGTTCACGTCACCTCATGGGGTCGTTGGTGTTTGGGCTTCTCATTTTATTACCTCAGGAGATTCATCTGGCACAGGTTGCCTAACCATCTCCCAGGGACGCCACAACTATGAAGAATCAAGATCAGGCGCAACTCGCCTTGATGTAGGGCCTCGTGAGTCCCGTGCTGGCTCACGAGTGCCCAGACACACCTCGTCCAGCCCTGCTGTGCAAGCCATGTGTCAGGGCAGGGCTGTACACGCCCCAGGGGCTCCACTCAGAGGGAGCCCTAACCCACGCACCAGTGGAAGCACCATGCTCCATGCTGGCAGTCGACACGGTCGAGGAGCGGCTATGCCCGTGCAAGTGCAGAAGCGCGATGCTCCGCACTGGTGATAAACAACTGAGGGCGGCCCATGGCTGCATCAACCTCAGGGAGCCTCTCCACTCAGTGTCCAGCCTCGCCAAAACGCTCTCCCTTCGGGAGAGTCATGCGAGGGTGCTGGGCACGGGGGCTACGCTCAGGTAACGCCTAGCATACGCCACCCTGCCAGGCCCCTCGGACCTGGTTGTCGCGCGCCCCTCTCGAGCGGGACCTCGGCAAGGACAAGTATGGAGGTCTGTTTGCGTGTCAAGGGGGACTCCTGAGCATCACGACTCAGGAGCCTAACTGGCCACGTAGCCCCTCACCCCTTGGTTCTTTCCTGGTGATCCGGATGGCCCAACGGCGGCTGAGGTATGCGCGGGGTCGGGCCCTGCCGATGTAGAACACTAAGGCCTACTTTTGCATCTCCTCCCGCAGGCTGTTTGTGCGTCAAGGGGGACTCATGAGCATCGCGACTCAGGAGGGTAACTGGCCACGTAGCCCCTCACCCCTTGGTCCCATCCTGGTGATCCGGCCGGTCCAACGGCAGCTGAGGTATGCGCGGGTCGGGCCCTGTAGACATAGAACATCAAGGAAACGGGAAGGAAATCACGGAATCTTAATAAAATATTACAAAACATATTGTTCCTTAAACACCAAACATGAATTTTGACGCCTCCGCGAGGCACGTCGCATGTCGCAGGAAAGTAAAAATAGGAAGGAGCGCCATTATTCACCAGCAAGCCCCCTCTTCAGCCTTGGGCGACATCGTCAGGAAGCGCCTTCCTGTCAGCAGCATCACCGTCGCTCGTGTCGTTGGCCTTGGTCGCGGGATTGGCGGCACCATCGGATGGAGGCGCAGGGTTAATGGCAAGGAACTTCTTCAACAAGGCCTCCACCTGGCTCTTCACGGCCTTGCCAGCAACTGTGCAGCGCTCCTCATCCAGAGGATCAAGCAGGACACCAAGGTCGGCATTGGGATCGCAAAGGTGAAGGTGGCTAAGGACGCGCGTTAGGGCCGATGAGGAGAGAGTGCGTGCTTCCCCCTCCACCATGGGGCCAATTCCATTGACGACGTCCTCGAGCACCGTGATGAGCTAGAAGTATCTGGGCGGGGCCCTCGACATCAGTCACCAAAGGCTTCTCCAAGCCCTTCTTGTAAAGTTCCTACAGCGCCTTGCAGGATCTCTCCTCAAGAGACGCGAAGGCCTCGCAATCCTCGGCAAGAACCTTCTACTTGATTTCCAGCTAGGCCCTCTCCGCTTCCACCTTCTTCTCCAGGTTCTCCACGCGGTCGCGTTCCGCAACCAGCGCGAGCGCCAGCTGCTCCAGCTCAACATCGCGGCCGGTGACTGCTTCTTCTCGGGCCTTCAGCTTCTCCTCCTGCACCTCGAGCTGGCGAGCCGCGGCAGCATGTTCCTTGCGCAGGTTCTCCAGCTCGACCTTCGCCACCCAGTAGCGCTCCTTGGCGGCCTCGACATCCTTCAAAGCCACCTCACGGGTGGCCGCAACCTGGTCAATGGCCCACTTGCCCTCCTCGGAAGCTACCACGGCCTGGCCCAGTGCCGCCCTGACAGACGTGTCGGAGCGCAGCCACCCTGAGATTAGCTCCAAGCACCCCGCCACCAGGCATCGGCGGTGCCTTGAAGGTCACTACGAAGTTGGGTCAGCGCGAGAAGGGCGTCCTCCAGGGTGTCAAGCAAAGCATAGGAACCGTGGCCCAACGGTGCGATGGAGGTGGGGAGAAATGACATCGACACTAGGTTCTGCAGATTCGCAGCGGCAAGAGGAGCCAGGGGCTCCTAAGCTTTCGCGACCTCGGCTGGAGAGCTGGGGGCGGAGATCTCGAGAGCTAGCTTGGCAACAGAGGTCGTTTTCTCCTGGGGGTTGGTCCTCCGGACCTCGAGAGGATGACCGGGCCAAAGAAGCATGGGCGCCGTTGTTGCCCTTCCGCGCCAGAGGGGGTGAGGTCGCTCCTTCCTTCTTCTTCTTCGCCGCCAGCGTTGGCCTGACGATGCAAGGGAAGAACATCAAGAAGAAGTGACAGAAGCAGGAGCAAAATCAGGACAAAGTGCTTACTAGTCCACGGCGGCGTAGTCCCTCGACCTCTTCAGAAGCACGGAGCCCGGAGGCTTCCCAGCTTGGGGCGCCAGCGTGCGAATCCTATGGGTAGATGAGGCCACGGCAGCCAACCCTGCGGCAATGCCGGTCGATGTCAGGACAGGGGCGCCACCTTGGGAGACCAGTGCCGACCTGCTCTTCATCGGGAACCCAGCCGACGACTTCTTCGGGGGAGTGCCCCTGGACCTCGTGGTAATCCTAGCGGGGGCCGGGGCCCCCCTCACTGTATGGTCACCGGCCTCGTCATTCTCAAGAAGGGTGCAAAGGAGATCCGCCACAAGAGGGGAAGTCTCCTCCTCCCCCTCCCGGGTTGCCTCTGAGTCGGGCTTCTCCTCTTGGCTAGACACGCTAGAGGACACCACCACCGGGGCCGTCACCACCGAGGCCTTAGAGGGCGCTGGCGGCAGGAGTCCGCACCCATCAAATACAGGCATGGCGGCAGCCACCTTCGCCCCATCGGGGTGGCGGTACAAGGGAAGATAGGTGTCCGGCGGATATCCCTGATCATCCCGACCAGGAGACCGAGAGCCGCGCCCAGCACCTCGTCTGATAAGGCACCCTGGCGCAGACGGAGGTCGTCCCCCTCGTCCCCAAGCTTCCACAAGGGGCACGAGCATGCCTAGAGCAGGGCTATGTGCCGTGCTAGGAACTCCTTCACGAGCATGGCCCCCATTAGCTTCTCAGCCCTTGGTCGTCAGGCTTCAGGTCGGCGGTCATCTTCTCCAGCACTTTCTTCGCAAGGGGGTCAGTGAGCTTCGCGCGGAGCCACCTATCATGAGGCGAGGGCATCTCCGTCAATAACACCAACCGAGGGTGGGAGAACTTGGCGTCGATGAGGACCCACTTGCTCCTGGAGCCCTTGGCCTTTTTCCCAGCCTTCGAGATCGCGTTGGTCCCGTTTGCGGCGACAAAGTTGGCACACCCCGAGCAATGGCCCTCCTTGAGCCGGAGGTAGAAGAAGTGGCGAAGAAACACCACGGACGGCATCACCCCCACAAAAGCCTCACAAGAAAAGGAAAAAATAGACAAGAGGAGGACGGAGTTGGGATGGAGATGAAGGGCATGCAGCTTATAGTGGCTGAGGACAGCGTAGAAGTCGGAGAAAGGGGGGACCAGCCCTACCACGATGCTATTCATAAAGAAGGGATAAAAGGTACTGCCTGAGGGCTCTGGATCGGCGGAGCCAGCTCGGATCGTGGCCTTCCCCCCCCCCCTTGTTGCCATCGTCTGCCGTCATCAGGAGCGTGGCGACGAGGTTCTTCTCCGAGACATTAGGCGTGCTCAAGGCCGGCTCATACGAGGAAGGAGAGTGCGCGGCCATCGCCTTGTCAGATGCCATTGGCTGCAGGCTCGGAGAGGGGTCCGTGTGGATCTGGAGTCTCTCGGGGCGGGAAGGAGAAAGGGGATCTAGAGCAGGACAAAGGAAGGAAATGAAGGCTCTGCAGCGCGCGCTAGCCTTTTGTCAGGTGAGGACGGTTGCCAAGGCAACATGGGGAGCGGAGACGCCCACGTCCCGTCAGTCACCATGCGTCAATCAAGGCCGCAGGCGGTTGGGGCCCGCGACACTCTACACTTGCCTTTTGGCTTCATCTTGAAGCCAAATCCGAGCGTGCCTTGGGCCCGGGGGCTACTATCGGCGTCCTGGGAACGAAGGTACCTAGACTTGCCTCCCCGCGGCCCACGGCGTGGCTCGACCAGCGGCCTGGTATGGCCCATCTTCAGTAACAACCACTCAAGACTGTCACGAGGGGCCAAGCCTCGCGAGGCGGACGACACCAAGACCTCCCTAGGGGCAGCCTCGCTAGGCTGGCTCCCGAGGAGCGGAGATATCTATGCAAGGGGCACCTCACGAGGTTCACGTGACGTGAGCCATGACGACTAAGGCTAGGCGGGCGCCAGCGGGTGCAGTGTACCAGTTTCCTCTTTCGTGCTAAAGAGGCAGGAGCAATCGAGGAGTCCCAAGGCATCAGACAAAGGTTTCCTTATTGGTGCAATGACACCAAGGCCAGCAGGACGGCAGGACAGAGGTCACCACGGAGCCCAAAGTAGTGTCACCACTAGAGTCTTTGGCAGGCGAAGACCACCTTTTGTCAGGATAGCTTGTACTAGTTGTCCCACTTCAAACTTGGCCGTTGTTGGATCCCTTCCCGCCTAAACATTTGGGAAGAGGACCAAGGCCACTATAAATAGGACTTAGCCACCACCTTAGTTGGGGATGGATCGGGGATGGATCATTCAGACCATCCTCTTACACACCAGCTCATTTAGCTCAAGAACACCTCCCCTCAGGAGGCAGTTCATCCATTGTACTATTTCATCCCTAGCCCTCGAGGCGATCCACCACCACACTGGAGTAGGGTATTACACCACAACGGTGGCCCGAACCAGTATAAACCCTCGTGTCTCTTGTTCCTTGGGTTCGTCGAGCTATGCCTTGAGATTGTTGTGCGAGCGAGCTAGAGCGACAAAGAGTTCTTCGTGCACACCCCAGTGTTCGAACCTCAAGGGTTTGCCGGAACCTAAAATCCGACATACAGATCGTGTGTTGCGAGATCGACAAGGTAAACAGATTCAAGAATGGTTAATAAAATCTACGACCATTCCATATTAATGTCAAAATAGTGCTACCAATATACGAGTCTCATATGATGCCATTTAAATGATTGTACCACATAAGCTCGACATATTACAAGGTTCAAATTCCAGAGTTATATGGCTCAAATTTGAAGATTACAAGGTTCAAACTGATATTAGAAATGAAATTCAGCTCATTAGCTGCAAACGCTCATGCTGATCCGTTGAACATGGATATCAGAGAGGTTCAAAGTAATATTACCACTTCTAAGTCTGGTTTCGAAACCTCACAATTTTTGCAAAGGGGTCGGCCACTGAGAAGTCATGTATGGGGTTGACACGATGACTTCCGATTACTCTGTCAGTCGAAGTTCCAAAATGAAATTCAGCATTTTTGGAGCCTATTCCATTCTGCCGCAGGCGCTGGCATTGATCAACAAACCATTCATTTTTGTGAAATAAATGTAGGGCAAACCTCATTTACTTCAGCACCCTTGCTCTGAGAACAAAGAACCTGGCGAATATAATCTCTGGTATGGTCCCTCGGTAGGAGTTCAAAGTAATTTTTGAGACTTGCAGATCTAGGCATTCGACAAGATTGTTATATTGTATCACATTATCCATCACTGGACCTAGTCTTATCTGCAAAAGAAGAAAACGTGTTAGTGCCTTCATGCACTTTTGAACATTACTACAGGCATATTAGGTTTGCAGGATTTGTAAAATGCACTAACATGCCATCTTCGATCTGACATGATTAACATGGGCATTTGATTACATTCTAGAAAAATGTAGCCTTCTTCACAAGAGGTTGGAGTGGATGAAAAGTTCCCTAAGAAAACTAGTACAGATGAATCCAAAGGAGAAATGCTTATTGATTGTAACCATATGGGGGGGTGGAACATGTATGTACTAAAATCCTCCAAAAGAATCCTTCAGTAATCGTAGTACATTGTCATTGTTAACTTGGAAAAAGGTGTCACATTGAACTCCCTTATGGTTAACGTTTAACGGGAAAGGAACATCACCTCGACATATAGCTTCTCCCGGCACGAAAAGCATCTCAGGAAACTAACAACTTGCTCCAGGTTGGGGCCGATAGATTCTAGTGCCAAGACTTTCACTATGCGCAGTTTCAGGGTCAAGCTTGTCGGAATCATTTTCTGAATGACAGACGAACAAACATCTTCAAAATTAGAAATAATGTTAATTTGTAGAAGGAGAGGTAGAAGGCAGTTGTTGTACCTGAACGGGTGTGGATCCAATAACAAGTTGTGAGTATTTGTTAGACGAGTAGCCCACCATTGTCAATTTTGGCATAGAAATGACATTTATTCTTTTTGGACCTTTTTGATCAACTACAAGTAATCTATCAAGTGCAGGTGTGTCCTCAATGACCATACCATGGTACACACCTTGTGATGTCTTCCTGCCGCACCAGCAACACACATAAATAGTCCAGAGAGTCATGGAGGTGATGTGGAAGATACTCAACCCATTGATCGCCTGAAGACGAAGGTACTCGAGGGCAGTACAGCCACAGAGCAGGCGCTCCATGTCACCGTTTGAGAGGAAGACAACGACAAGCTAGAGGTGCTTCAGTCATGGTAGAATAAGAGCAGGAGCATCATTAATGGGGGATGGCAGTTCCTGAACTTGGCGACGCGCAGCGTGGGCGCGAGGCGGAGTGCGGACGTTGGCAGCGATTGCATATGCCCATCATCAAAAGTAAGCTCCTTGAACTGATCTAGGGCGGGGGATCGGAACCAGTCATCAAGCTTGCCTCGGTCCTTGCCGTTCGAATGGATCTTGCCCATTCTAAGGCCTCTGGTTGGGACAAGATGACTGCCTAGGATCTTGGAGAATGCATCCAAGCTTTTGTGATAGCCATGGCAGAGCTTGTGGGTGTCAATGAGGTTCAGAGGGCTGGACTTCCATAGGGGGCGCCACCGCCAGGAAAGGACGGTTGTCCGCGCCCCATATTTGATTGGAAGGAGGGAGATGATGATTGTCAACATATCATCGGGGAAGCGGCCGATGAAGTCTAGGCCTACTGGAGTCACTTGCAATTCTAGCTTGCCCCGCCTCCGCTTGTTGGCAGTTCCGTTCTCCACCTCCGGAGTCTCCTTGTCAGCGAAACTATCTGATAGAAATGGGAGTATAGGGAATATTTAGTTAAAACAGGGCAATAGAAAAGTGTATTGGTAACTAGAAATTATTAGGTAGGAATATAGTAAGAAAAGGGAATACCAGTTGGTTGCTTAAATACTACACAATTCATTTGGCATTCCTGGGTAAGTCAATATGCACATAGTTGAAAATAAAACTTACGTCGAACAAAGTCCGAATGGATGATTTTGTCGGGGAAGTTAGCAAATATCTCATGACCAGGCCCTTTTATGTGAAGTGCAATTTTAGTGCCAGCTTTCAGTACGTAAAACTTAGAAATTTCTTTCCAAAAGCCAGTGCCAAAATAGGAGTCACCGTGTTCATCAAGTCTTACAGTAGCAACGATTGTAAATCCATGGTTTGTGTGCAGTATGACATCTGTGCAGTCTTGATCTATCTAATGTGAAAGATTGTGCACTACATAATCTGCTGCATAACAAGGGATGCACTGCAGAAAATGGTAGCATTGTTAAAGAAAATATGGCAACATGCAAATATGGGCCCAAATTGAAAGAACTGTATAACATTTGAAATTGAAAGACAAAAATCTATAATTAAACAGATAGGGTAAACATGATGTCATGGAAATATCAGAGTAACCGAAAGAACAATACATCATTAATTTAGCTAATATAGAAAGAAGAGGGGAAAATCCACTTTGACGTATATGGTACATGTGGCACCTTTTATCCAAATGTAGCAATATTTAGAATATGTTCAGGAAAGTAGGCCATGCAAACTGATTTAGGGTGAGATTGAACATACCGTGCGCATCCTGAGGTTATCTGGTACGGTGAGATGGAATCTCTGGCAGAGGTCACAAATTGCTGGTGTGTCGGCACACTCTACATTCTATGAAAGAAAGAAAACCCTCAAAATAGCTTGAATAAAAATGAATTCACGGCGATTTCCGTCGGGTGATTAAAGGAGGCAGATGAACTGGGATAAGAGATGAGGTAATATCTCATTAAATTAGTTACCTTCTCATCCATGAGAAACAACCCTCAGTACGGCATATTCCTCAACCGAGCGGAGCTGGGTGGACCGCAAGAAGCGTGGAGAAAGTCGATGGCGATAGGCGGCGACAAGAGGAAGTGGCGAAATGTAGTGGGCTTTGCCGGCAGCCTGGCTGCGGCGGTAGGCGTCGAGCTAAGTGTTTACCGCTGCGCTAGGCGGTGCCATGGCATAGATGCAGAGGAGCTTGTGCAGGTGTGAATGGGGGACGGAGGAGGTGGCGGGCGGGGTGAGGGTTTTTGTGACGTGGGGATGGTGAGGGTTTTCTTTTTTATTTTTTGAATTGGGTGGTGAGGGTTTTCTGTCCCACAAACAATTTTGGAGGCGACGGTTTGCTAGAGCGAACCGTGTGTGATTGACGCAACAGGCAAGATGAAAGTCCTTGCACACGGTTCGAATTTTGCGAACCGTGTGTGATTGACGTACTACCTCTGTCCTGGTTTATTGGTCCCCCTTTGTAATTTTTACCAAATTTTGACCAAATATTTAACTAAGAAATGTTTATGCATGTCACCAAAAATTATGTCATTGAACACTATGCTCAAATACCCATCCAACAATATAATTTTTGCAGACCTGCACTAACGTTTTGTCAAAGTTTAACACAAATTACAAAGGGGACCAATAAACCAAGACGGAGGTAGATTCCATCAACCGAACTGGTTGCATCCATATCCCACGATTAGACATAAGTAAACATAGATTAAACATAATCAGATATAGATAATAAGCGTACACATACATAAGCATAGTTCAACCATTAGTTTTTTTTTGACCATGAAGACTGCAGGGCTTACACCCCACAGCATTTTATTAAATATAATAAAAAACATACAGGGTTTCCTCAAGGTGAGGAAAGAAAAAATATACAGGGTATGGGAGCACTAAACCTATGAATTACAAAGAGACAAGAACTCTTCTCAAGGAGGAAGAAAATCAATCCACTTAAGAAGGGCGTCTCTAAATTTCCGTTTTATTCGGTGGGAGAGCAGAGTGATATCATGAATGAAGCTATTCCTCCACGCCATGAAAGAGGGCTGAATGTTCCTGAAAGTTCTATCATTCCTGATCTTCCAAATATTCCACCAGGCCACGAAAACCACCTCCCCAAAAAAAGGTTTGTTGAAATCCTTCCTTGCATGATGAGCAATTTCCACCATTTTATCACTATTTTTCCATTCAATTTGCAGGTAATTCCAGACTCGAGCACTGAAATTGCACTGGAAGAACAGGTGATTTCTTTCCTCCAGAGCTCCAGTCAGACAAAGAAAGTTCAACCATAAGTACATAGTTCAACCGTCATTAAGCATACTGAAGCGTACATAGTTCGATCCATCCCACATCTCATCTCACATGTCGGCATGATCCTGAAGCATCTCTAGGTACGCGGCATACGCGTCGTGTGCCACCCTGCGAGGATACTTCTGCTTGAAGGAGCCAGCGACCCGTCCTCTTGCATGCGCTGGAACACTTAGATACGCGTCATGAAGCTTCTGGTTGCAAAATGGGCATCGATAGCCGCCGTTCTAGGTCCTAATACGACTGTTATGCATTCCGGCATAAAGCTCCCTTAGGATTTGCCTCTTGTACCTCCTCTGGACATCTTCATCCTCGATGTCCACATCTTCAGACAGCACCTATACAAATAGTAAAACAAATTTGGCATCAAATCAATGATTACATGCCGTGAAGTAGGATTAGGAATTTATGGCTATTTATTTATACATATCAAGATATTATGGTTTGATTTTTAAGCACAATCGTCTATGTATAGACCAATCTTGAAGGAAATAATGGCACAAACAAATGTAGGTCATTCAAAATCAATTGTCAAGTCCTGGCTAGGAATTATTAGCACGAACACTAACCCTAGTCGGATTACTAACAGAAATCATTTGCACAGATGAAACAACTAATCACTTATCACTTGTACCATTCAAACAATCAATACACTACCCGGATCTAATGGAACTTACTCAAATTTCATGGATTGGGAGAACATAACCATAGGATTTCTGTTCCAAAAAGGAGGGGGGCAGGAGTAACTAGAGAAACCCTATGATCTATTTGACACATCACTACTCGAGGATGGCCCAGACGTGACACTACGGTTAGAGACCCTTCGACGAAACTGTGTGCGATGCCATAATCACAAATGGCGGTGTAAAAAACCCGTCAAAAAGGTGCAAAACATTTGCAATGATGGATGCATCGAACACGGTTCAGATTTTAGTTGCGTGTGCAATGCAGGGCATACAGTTCAGTTCGATTAACTGTTTTTGATGAGGAGGAACAAAAGAAAACAAGCAGCCAGCTGAAGGCGTGTGCGATATACATATATGGTTCACTAGGATTAACTGTATGTGATTTGGCAACAGAATGGAGACGGTTCAACTGAACAAGATGTGTGTGATATGTGGCAAATAGGTCCGTAATCAAAAATGTGTGTGAAGACCAATAATAACACAGACGATTGCTGCTAATAAGCCATGTGATTTTCTCTATCTACTTCTTTTGACGCTCCCTCCACTACTATGTGGCTCGATCCCTCGTCTAGGTCAGGAAGAAGACAGATCCTCATGTCAATGATCTGCCTGTACTTATCATGTTGTTCATATATTCTCTCATGCCACACACTGTGCCAGGCATTCCTGTCCTTATTGGTCTCATTCTTCATCTTCATGTAGTAGGGGTCGATCATGGCCGAGGCGAGGTCAACCAGGGAGTTCAATTTGTTTTTTTCGCTGCCCCAGACCTTGTAGTGGCACTGGATGTTGAGAAGATTCGGGCATTTCAATCCCGAAACCTTGAGCGCTTTTAGATCGTTGGTGGTGTCCACCGCAGCGAAACTGTAGTCGGAGCTGTTGATAAACCTGGAGAAATGCTCGCAAGGAATTGTAGCCAGGTGGTAGTGGTAGACGAGGACGTCATGTCGCACGTAAAACTGGGTGATGAGAACCTTCTGATCGTGCCCGACACGACCCATGGTGTACTCGAGGTCGAAGCCGACCACTTGGTACTTGTCCTCGGCAAGGAACTGCTCCATAGTTTGGATGGAACTCTCCACCGAGACCAGATCGTTCATGTACACCACCGAGAGAGCCTCCCGCCTCACGTGGGTGTGCACGACGTGTTGCGTGGTGAACTTCACGCCGTTCTCGTCGCCAGCCGCTAGGAGCGCCATTGGAGCCACGGGGTGCACCATTGCAACCACTGGATGTCCTCTCTGTATGTGTCCTCATGGGTGTGCTTATTGTGTCGTGTGAGAGGAGAGATGAAGGTAAATGGCCGCAGGAATAAAAGGTGGCCGGGCAGCTTGGATTCTCAACCTCATGCACACGAACGTGCATGCTCGTGCGACGGCCCCAAAAACTGGCAGCGCGCATGGAGGGATGAGGGCAGAGCACCCAGAGGGACGCGACAGCAGAGCGCGCTCGGCGGGACACGAGTAGAGTGCGCCACGGCTGCCTGAACCGCAAGCAACCAGACGCATAGAGCAGTTGAACACACAGGAAATGGTCGCCTACAAGACAGCCGACAGTTGCGTCGCTGCATAGAGAGTGGCCATGTGCAACCACCTCCGTCTAGTCTATAGTCCCCTTTATATTATGTGTCATACTTTTCCCTCAAATTTAACCAACAAAATGTTAATGCATGTTATAAATATTATATAATTGGAAACTACGTTCAAATACGAATCCAGCTATATAGTCTTTGGCGACATGCATTCATATTTTATTAGTTAAATCATACTTATAAACCAAGATGGGGGTATAGTAGGTAATTAAATCACAAACGTTTTTTTATTAACTGCATGTGTACGTGGACATTCGTCCTCCTCTCACATGTTTTGTCACCCCGCAGCCGCAGACGGCTTACAGCGCAAACTTGCGCAGCGCGCGGGGGCGTTCTTTTGGCCGAACAGTGGCACCAATGAATCGTCAATGAGCCCGTTCCCGCGCTACCTTGCAAGTTCCCGCGCAAGCTTCCCACCCGACTCGGTGAAATCCCCCAAAATCCCAATGCTTATCGGCCTGCTATAAAAACCCTCACAGTCGGCGAGTCATGCATCGCATTTCCCCTCCATCCCTGTAGCTTATCTCGTTTGCTTCTCCTACAATCGCCAATGGCGTCGGTCCATCATCCTCATCGCTCAGCCACCCTACCGTCAACAGAGGACAGCTCGAGCTAGGAGGCTACAACGCGGTGGTGGTGCAGTCCCCGGCGTAGTGTAGTGCGCGTGGCCTTCCTGTTGGGTGTGCGCGGAACACCCACCACACGCTCCGCGGCCGGTGCCCGTCGGCAGCTGTTACCGGCCGCCATTGCCGCCACACCACCGTCGAAAGCCAGGGGCATCGCCCACTCCGCCGCCGCGGCCCGAAGGCGGGAGGTGGCCATCGTGGCCACCACCCCACTGCCGGCCACCGTGGCCATCACCCGCTCCACCACCGCGGCCCAAAGGCGGGAGGTGGTGGTCATGGTCGCCACCCCATCATCGACCGCCGTGGTTGCCAGCCCACCGTTGATCGCTGGGGTCAACACCCGCTCCACCACCGCTGCCCGAAGGCAAGAGACGGAGGTGGATGCCTGCACGTGCGTCGGCGACCTTGCGCGCTACACCGAGTTCCTATGGGAGGAGGAGCACCTCGTTGAGCACCCAAAGAGCCTTACCGCCACCGTGGCCGCGACACACACCGCCTCTGAGGAGAAGCACTGCTTCGAGAGGGATCGTCTGGAGCGGCAGAGGGCGTTCGAGGTTAGCGTCGCAGAAGCTGCAACAGCGGCAGACACCGTATTGCGGTTGCCCAGCTCGTCGGTAGGCTCCTCCTCCTCCGCCTCTTACTAAGCGCGCTCGCCAGAGGAGAGGCAGCCGGAAGTAGTACAAAGCCCCTCCATAGTAGTAGTAATTAGGGGCTATTTTGTTCAATTCATCTAACTATAGATGTGGTGGAACTGTACAACGTACTTAAAATTAGCTAGTATATATAGTTGAACTAGCTATTTCAGTACGTGGTTGGCAACAACTGGGGAAAAGTTTGGTCGGTTCAGCTGTCGAGTTGAACTGTTTGTATAAATTAAGAACGACTGCTTAATGTAGCTAGGAATGAAATCTATGCTTAATTACTGAAATTTAGTTGCAAAAAATAAACACTGCTAGTGATTTTTAGCTTCATATTACGACAAATCACTGTGTTACAAGGTTGACAAATGGCAATGTTACTAGATCAACAAATGTTAATCTTTCTAGTTTGACAAATGGTAACATACCCAATATGGCAGATGCAAATCGCACCAAATTGTTTGTAAGTGGTTGCACATTGGTCACCCAAAAGAACCATTTGCACTGAAGAGATGCACCAATCCTGCTCTCACATTTCATCATGTAATCCCGGAGTCGACGGGTGGGGCGCGGGAGGACGGCACCTGGCGGCGTTGAGAGGTAGCATTCGACAGCGGCGTCCCATGCCGCTGAGGGGGCGCGCGCAAGGAGAGGAGGGCGGGCGGCCATGGGAGTCAAATGGCTCGCTTCCCCGTGAGCTCGTGCAGCGTACATCTCGCACGCTTCCCGGTGAGTCTATGCATTCGAGGACAGCTTGCACACCTCTCGGTCAGCCTGAGCATCGGACTGCGCTCGCACGCCTCCTGTTCAGTCAAGGTCAAGCAGCTATCCGCACGGCACCTCCTACAGCCATTAAAACCAAGACACGTGGCGTCATGTGAATGGTTAATAGAACACACATGTTTTGAATTATACAAACGTTTGAGATATTAAAGTGGTTGTTACTTTTTCAAAATGCGTCTGTTGGCTATAATTATTCAAGTGCGTCTTCTCTTAAAATGGACACGAAAAATACCACAGCATGTTGGGTGCCATTCCATGATAGAAGCCAAGTTTCATGAATTTCAGACAAGTTTCGGATTTATTAGAATTTAAAAATAAAGTATATCAACGTTTTGCGGGCAATGAACGGTGCCCTCATCTTTAAAATTCACTCCCATTTCTTGCAGAGCACCTAAGCATGCACCCAAGGACACATATTTGATTTTTCAACCAATTTATATGCACTGGAGCATGTGCATGTAGTTCAAATTTGAATTATGCACATAAATGCATTGAAAACTTAGTTAATACATAAAAATGTCCAAACGAACCTCGAAAAATCACAAAAATTGACACAACACTCCTGTTTTTATATGTTGACACGAGAAAAAATTTGAAAGCAATAAGAGGCAATGGATGTCATTTCGTCCCCAAAGGTGGGACATTCCCTACCGACACCATCATGCTTGTTGTGAGAAGCTCTGGTTTGTGAGAAGCATATACCCAAACCTGCCCCAAATGGGACAAAATTTTTACCATGACATGTTGATGCCGCTCCATGATAGCATGCCAAGTTTCATGAATTTCAGATGAGTTTTGGATTTACTGGAATTTAAAAACCAGGTATCTCAATGTTGTTTCGGCAATGAACAGTGCCCCGGTGATTGAAATTCATTACCATTTGTTGCATGGGACCTAAGCATGCACCCAAGGAAAGAGATTTGATTTTTCTACCAATTTATATGCACAGCAGCATGTGCATGTATTTCAAATTTGAATTATGCACATATTTGCATTGAAAACTCAGTTGATGCATAAAAATGTCCAAACAAACCCTAAAAACTCACAAAAATTGACACAACACTTTTGTTGTTCTATGTTGACACGAGAAAAATTTTGAAAGCGATAAGAGGCAATGGATGTAGTTTCGTCCCCGAAGGTGGGACGTTCCCTACCGAAACCATCATGCTTGTTGTGAGAAGCTCTGGTTTCTGAGAAGCATATACCCAAACGTGCCCCAAATGGGACAAAAACTTTACCACGGCATGTTGATGCCGCTCCATGATAGCATGCCAAGTTTCGTGAATTTCATATGGGTTTTGGATTAACTAGAATTTAAAATCCAGGTACCTCAATGTTGTGCAGGCAACCAACAGTGCCCTGGTGATTGAAATTCATTACCATTTCTTGCATGGGACCTAAGCATGCACCCAAGGAAACAAATTTGATTTTCCAACCAATTTATATGCACTGGAGCATGTGCATGTAGCTCAAATTTGAATTATGCACATAAATGCATTGATAACTCAGTTAATGCATAAAAGTATCCAAACGAACCCCGAAAAATCACAAATATTGACACAACACTCATGTTCTTCTATGTTGACACGAGAACATTTTTTGAAAGTAATAATAGGCAATGGATATCGTTTCGTCCCCAAAGGTGGGACGTTACCTACTGAAACCATCATGCTTGTTGTGAGAAGCTCTGGTTTGTGAGAAGCATATACCCAAACGTGCCCCAAATGGGACAAAAAATTTACCACGTCATGTTGATGCCGGTCCATGATAGCATGCCAAGTTTCATGAATTTCATATGGGTTTTGGATTTACTAGAATTTAAAAACCAGGCATCTCAATGTTTTGTCGGCAATCAACAGTGCCCGGGTGTTTGAAATTCATTCACATTTCTTGCATGGGACCTAAGCATGAACCCCAGGACATAGATTTGATTTTTCAACCAATTTATATGCACTGGAGCATGTACATGTAGTTCAAATTTGAATTATGCACATAAATGCATTGAAAACTCAGTTAATGCATAAAAAAGTCCAAACGAACCCCGAAAAATCACAAAAATTGACACAACACTCATGTTGTTCTATGTTGACACGAGAAATTTTTTGGAAGCAATAAGAGGCAATGGATATCGTTTCGTCCCCAAAGGTGGGACGTTCCCTACCGGAACCATCATGATTGTTGTGAAAACCTCTGGTTTGTGAGAAGCATATACCCAAACCTGCCCCAAATGGGAAAAAAATTACCACGTCATGTTGATACCGCTCCATGATAGCATGCCAAGTTTCATGAATTTCGGGCGTGTTTTGGATTTACTAGAATTTAAAAACCAGGTATCTCAATGTTTGCGACCGAGTGATGGTGGCAGGGTGTTTCACGTTCATTCCCATTTCTTGCATGGGGCCTAAGCAAGCAACCAAGGACACAAATTTGAATTTTCAACTAATTTTATGCATTAGAGCATGTGCATGTAGTTAAAATTTGAATTATGCACATGAATGCATAGAAAACTTAGTTAATGTATAAAAATGTCCAAGCGAACCCCAAAAATCCACGAAAATTGACACAATACTCCTGTTGTTCTATGTTCACACTAGGAAAAAAATTGAAATCGAGAAGAGGCAACTAATATCGTTTTGTCCAGAAAGGTGAAATGTTCCCTACTGAAACCATCACACTTGTTGTGAGAAGCTTTGGTTTATGAGAAGCTTATAACCAAACCTGCCCCAAATGGGACAGAAATTTTTACCACGGCATGTTGATGCCGCTCCATGATATCATGCCAAGTTTCATGAATTTTGGATTTCCTAGAATTACAAAAGCAAGTACGTCGACGTTTGCCGGAGAGCCATGGTGCCGTGGTGTTCGAATTTCATCCCCATTTCATACATGGGAGATAAGCATAAACCCATGGACACGTATATGATTTTACAACCCATGTTGGTGCACGAGAGCATGTGCATGTAGTTTATTTTTGAATTGTGCACCTAAAATGGCTAGAAAACCAATTTAATGTATAAAATGTTCAAACAAGCCCTGAATAATTCCAGTTCTTTTACGACACACATATAGTTGCATGTTCACTCCAGATAAAAGGTCTAGAAATTCGAACACTGTCCATTCCCGCTGTGACCCCATTATGTAATTCAAATCAAGATGAAAAATCAAGTCGATCGCACATAGTTTATTATCACCAACCATGTGAGATGCAGCACAAAATATCCTGGAACACCGTCGGCGTATAGTACACCTATGTCTGAAGGGGCCTCGGCTATAGTCCATAGCCGACATCTCAAGCACACTAGCTCGCCCCCAAAATATCATTTCACTGTTCAATCATCGCCGGTGAAAGATGGGCACATGGACCTGCGTCTTGAGGGCAACTTCGGTGGCCCACTCCGTCAAGAGTGCGACCGTGGCCGCCTTGCGCGTGCTAACAAGGTGCATGAGCGCGGCCGCAATCTGTGACCGGGCGGCCAAGGCAGCCCAAACGGCTGTTGTTGCTTCTCAGGTGGCGGCAGCATTATCTGCCTCGGGGATAGCAACTGGCGGGAGCGGCACAGCAGCTGTCCATTCCGCAACGGCGGCCTTAGCCCCGATGGAGGCCGCCCACGACCATGTCGAGGCCGCCCATGCCCAGGTCCTGGCAGTCACCGCGCAAATTGAATGAAGCTTCTCCGACAACGGTCGGCAACCCATGGCTGAAGAGCTGGCAATCGCCGAGAGCGTTCGAGCAGCCGTTTGTTCCTCCGCCGGATACCTTGCGACGACGGAGCCCGTCCAAGCCCAGATCGCGTCCGCCCATGTCCAGCTCATGGAGGCCTTTTCCAAAGAGATGGCGGACGTGGATGGCGATATGCTTGCTGAGTATGGTGTGATCGATGCCATGGAGCCCCTTCCCCAGCAGACCGTCGGGCGCGAGCTGAACATGGAGGCGGCAGCGGAGATCGACAAGCACCAGCCGTAGTAGACTCTTTGTTTTGTTTAATTACGAGCACTGATATTTAATTTGTTAGAGTAATGTTTAGGTCAGCTAGCTCTGTTTAATTGCTAAATTTGCTCAATTAAGAAGTGTGGGTGTGTTGTAGTCTCCTTTGTGTACCCAAATTATGCAATGACGTGGATGACCACTGTAACCATGAAAATTCAAACCAAAATTTTTGATGTTCAAACTCAGCACAGACGGGTTAAGCTATCTAAATCGTTTGTGATGTTCACATATCGTACATAGTTGTGAATAAGGGACCATGTCTAATGACACTTTGTGCGCCTGTTTTTTCACTGAAGCGATTCCAAATTTTCGGCTTCCGCGGAAATATCTACCTCCCCGCCCCTCCCCCCTTACCAAAAGCCACATTTCCCATGTTTCCG
Source organism: Triticum urartu (assembly GCF_003073215.2). NCBI lineage: Eukaryota > Viridiplantae > Streptophyta > Magnoliopsida > Poales > Poaceae > Triticum > Triticum urartu. The sequence continues at coordinate 164,223,727 of NC_053027.1, read as the reverse complement.
GCTTCCTTTCCAATTTAAAACCTTCACTGCTTGCTTGCAGCCCCGCAACCTCGTCGGCGACCCAACTTCACGCTGCTCGGCCTCGTCTATCCAGGTAGGTAATCCACACCCGACCCCATCCTCCTCCTCCTTCCACATCCCACATGCCCCGACCACCGGCGCGAGCGCGACACCTTCCACCGAAATCACCGACCCCTCCACCAAATAAGCGCCACCCTAAGCCATGGTGCATGTAGTATAGCCAGGATCTCAAGGAGCATTTGGCAGTGGAGAAGCAAATCGCGGCCGCATGCGCGAATGAGGTCGCGATGGCTGCCATTCGTGCCGACCCCCAGATCTTGGAGGAGCACCTTGCCATTTCCTAGCTACGCCGGTTAAGCATGCTCGGTTTACCCGTTGCGTGTGCTGCTCTTGGCTTTCCTTCACAAATTCTAGTGAATCGTCTTACCTAATTTTACCATGCAATATGTTGCTCTAGTGTATATGTTATATATGTCGTGCAGTGTGGTGCTCACTTATTAACTATTTTGTTAATTAGTTGTCGTCTTCAGTTAACTGTTTGGTTTAATTCTGCAAATGTGATGTTCAATTCATCAGGCTACAATTTTGTATTGTCTTCCATGTGAGAAATAAATCGAATTTATATTTACAAAATATATGAGAAACGAATACAATTGCTATATTTCCAAGTTTTCAAGCATGCTTGGTTTGGTTATACATTGTGCAATGTGGTGCTCAGTTAACATTCGGTTCATTTGTGTTGTGGTGTTCAGTTAATTGTTTGGTTCAATTTTGTAATGCGATGTTCAATAGTTGTGGGTGCATTCTTTTATTGTATACCATGTGAGGAATAAATTGAATTTGTCTATAGTAAATACATGAGAAACAAATACAATCGCTACAATTGGTTGTAGTTAACTGTCTGGTTAACTGTCTGATATTCTATTAGGAGTATGTTATATTGTGCAATGTGGTGCTCAGTTAATGTCTGGTTCATTTGTTGTGGTGTTTTGTTAACTGCTTGGTTCACTAGAATGTGCAATGTGCTTATTTTTCATCAACATATTTTACTGATAGCACGCAAACCCTTACTTAACCTGATGACAAACTAGCTTATATGTGTTGCAGGGAAACAATGGGAAGCATTGAGGTTTACAATCGAGGTTAGCACGTGCAAGGTCCGTTGTCTAATAGCACATTATTGTGCAATTGTAGGAACCATTCTAATATTTAGGATTTTAACAATTTGGTCTTGCACATGTAGATCCTGCTGTCAGAGGTTTTGACCCATTGTTCGACCCTTTTTGCATATGGGGAAATGAGTTGTCCATGAATATCAATCAAATCAAGAAACTCAGAAAGATGGTTAGGATAAAGAAATTAGTGACAAAAAACAACAAGATCTTTGTCTACACAATGAAGAAGACATAAGTTCACTACAAGATGGTACTAACTATTATACGTTGCCTTTTATTTATTCCTTTGCTCCATTTCCAATATAGAGAAGATATTTGTAACACCCCGGATGTAATTTACCTTATTGTATTCCAACTATTGCCGTTTTCGGCACTAACTTATTTTATTTCATCATTGTTGGGTTTTTATCTCTGTGTGTTTTGTCTTTGTCATGCATCTCATATCATGTTATCATGTGCATTGCATTTGCATACGTGTTCATCTCATGCATTCAAGCATTTTCCCCATTGTCCGTTTAGCATTCCGGCATTCCAATGTCCTCCGGTGGTCCTTTCTACCTCTTTTCGTGTGTGTGTGTGTTAAACGTTTTCGGATTGGACCGAGACTTGTCATGCGGCCTTGGTTTACTACCGGTAGACCGCCTGTCAAGTTTCGTGCCATTTGGACTTCGTTTGATACTCCAACGGTTAACCGAGGGACCGAAAAGGCCTCGTGTGTGTTGCATCCCAGCACCCCTCCAAACTGGCCCAAAAACCCACCTAAACCCCTTCTATCATCTAGAGCGTTCTATCACGATCGCGTGGCCGAAAACCGCACCTCATTTGGAGCTTCCTAGCTCCCTCTACCCCTATATAAAGATCCCTACACTCCAAATCCAGGCGAAACCTTAAAAATCCCGCTCCCCGCGCCGCCACGTGTCGCTACGCGGTTCGCTCGGCCGCCGCCCCACTTCGCCGGCCCGGGAGCCCGCGACCGGTCCCCATGGCCCACGTCGCCCGCCGCCGCCAACCTCGCCGCCCCGCGCCTCCCTCCTCGCCGCGCGCTGCCTCTCCTTCGCCGGACCGCCGACCTCGCCTCGCCGGCGACCTAGCAGCCTCACCGGACCGCCGACCCCGCCACCGACGACCTTGCCAACCGCGCCGCCCCGCACCGCCTGCGTCCACTCCGGTCGCCGTTCTCCACTCCGGTCACTGGATCCAAGCCCCCGGCGGCAAACTCTCTCCTCCTGCGACGTTGACTCCGGTTCCGGCGAACCTCGTGACCCGCTCCCGCCAGATCTGGATCTTGTTCTTCTCATGGTTGATTTTTTTCCCGAAACCCTAGGTTTTTGCTATCTTTGACATGCCATAACTTTGCATCCGTAGCTCCGATTCGTGCGTGTAGCATATCAAAATGTTCGTCTCAACGAGTACATCATTTCATCTCACTGCATCATTTTCATTTGAGCTCATCTTGATGCCAGAAATGCTGTTGGAAGAGGGCTATGTGATGAATATTGCAGATCTGTTTCGGCAAATGGCCTTTTGTCATTTTTGCCATGATTAATGTGTGCATGCTATGATCCTGAGCTCTACATGTGTTTTGTAGAATGCCATGCCATCTTTACAGGGGTGTATGCCATGTATTTTTGTGATCAATGTGGTGACTAGCACAAGTATGCAAAGTAGCTTAATCAATGATGCTTGTCCTGTATTTGTTTTTATGCCATATGTTCATGTTGTTTCCTAGTGATTCGTGCATCTTTTGAGGATGATCAGTAAGGATGTTTTGTTAATACTAGCACAAATGCCCGTGCGTTGCAACGGGTACAAAAAAATGCTTAGGAACATGAAAAACAATTCATCAGTTAAACAACTTTGCAAGTAGCAAAACAATATTTAACATAATCAAAAGTATCAAGGACGATATTCTTGAAATAAAAGAGAGAAAATCTGGTGATGCTTAAAGAAAGAAAGAAATTCCCTTAATTGCGTGAGGTTAGAAGCAAAATGATGTGCCTCATGTTCTTGTTTCAGCAGACATCAAAACAGTTAGCACTGGTGATGCTTAAAGAAAGAAAGAAATTCCCTTAATTGCGTGAGGTTAGAAGCAAAATGATGTGCCTCGTGTTCTTGTTTCAGCTGACATCAAAACAGTTAGCAAAAACAATAGAAATTAAAAGACGTAGTAATCAAAGAGATGTAAAATGTCCAGCAAAAAGATAAAATAGTGAGACCAAGAGTTATTGGGTACCAGTCACGCCTTAAGCAAAATGTTTGCTAATCTGAATATTTCTATCTCTACACAACAATGATATAAACTGATAAAAAAACCTGTATTCTGGCTCTATCTCAGTGATATGCAAAGATACAGGTGATAGACTATTTAAAGGGGCTTGATGCTGGTGTAAAGATTGGCGTTTTTGTTTGACGTGCTTCCTGGTCAAGGTCGCACTGTGAGAAGGTTGGGCACACACACCCTTTCTTGTTTTTGCTGAGAATATACATGCGCTTTTATATGAAAATAAGCTCAATGAACATCTATTAGAAAAAGTTTGAAAATGGATTACATCACACGCTAGAGGTAAAGAACGACACAAAACAACACACATATCAACAACACCGACAGGAAAGTAGGTCTAGGCATGTTCGCAAAGCTGCTCGAGCTGCTCCTCGAGTGCAAATCCACTCTCTAGTGAAGTCATAGGTGTTTCTGCATAGGCCTTTACTGAATTGATGAACCCTATTCGGAATTCCTCTAAAAATACTATGGCTCCAATGTTTCAGTATCGAGTTAAGTAGTTAACAATATAGCAGTGATAAATAATGAAATTCATAGCAAGCTGGAACATAAGTCGCTTCTTAAACCACATACCAAGTAGGATATCCAGTCCCTTCTAGCCATTTCGTAGGTTGTTTAATTTGTGAGCGCTTTGCAAAAAATAGAAAACCGGAATTTCAGTCAAAGATGCATTATAGACAAAATGTAGTTGCTCCTTTTGGGCAGGGGCTGCATGAAGATGATGCTTAACGGCCTAAAATTGCTCAAATCACAGCAATGCACGGGATGCGCAGACATGTGTAGGGCTTTGCTTTGGATTTTGCCCTCTGGTCCTCTAAGTATAAATCAACAAGGTAGTACTGAGACTGAGAGTTGCAAAAGAATTTACTTCAAAAAGATTTATATGTTCAACCATTGGCCCTGTTGCCATGAATTTTCTATATAGTAATAATGTTCCGCCAAAGCTCCAATCCATCACTTTCTCCTCTGTTTTTCCCAAATGGAAATGCAAGCATCCGTTCTCAACTTAACAATTCAAGAAAAAAAGATTCTTCAATTCGTATACTCTATGAAGGAAGATCCATCCTCTCCATGGAATCTATCAATTAATCTACAATATCCTCCTGGAATACATGTATCATACGGGAATTTTGTCAAGAACCTAGCGATTACGGAACAACAAAATAAAAACGTTGATAAGATAATTACAGTTCCCCTTTGCATCGCAGCCCGGGGACAATGACCACAGCTTCCCAGACTAATCTGACGCGTCCTCCTTCAGGTCCATGAGTTGATGGTCAGCCTCCACCTCTGACTCGGCGTACCCATGACGGATGACGGAGCCCGAGAAAGTCTGGCATGCAGTTGTGAACTGGGATGGGAGGAGAAGAGGCTTACGACCATGTTACCACTACCGATGTGACGCCGATGCTTCTGCTAGGATCTCACACCCACAAGGCCGGCGACGCCGCTATTGAATTATTATCCATCTTATGAAATGGTATTTATGACCTTAATGTAAACAACATATCTTAAAATAGATGAAGCACAGGCTGCAAAAAACATATGAAGAACAGATCCCTTCCAAGGTTCGCATGGTTTTTGAACCATCTATCATTGCCATGAAGACATAAATCCACATCCAAATCTAGGAAAAAATCATCTAGACTAACAAAAATCAAGATTAAATTAATGTGGTAGGATCCCAGGAGCTTGGGGTAGGTGATTGTAAAAAAGGTATGTGTTTGTTTGGTTTGATGACTGGAATAAGCTGCCGTACCATCACTCCCTCAACTATAACACTAACGGAAAAATGGGTCGATCCCACAAAAAGCATGTAATGAGATCGTAGAGAAACATCGGGCTCTTTCACTGAGAGAATTTTTACACATGAACTCGTATATCTTTCATATTACCATTTTCTCATGGAAAATCTGTATCCGTGGTGGGTTCCAAGTTGTCTAATTTCATACTCCCTTATTTTATAATTGGACCTATGTACTTGCTAGTCAAGTCATATTTTACCTTGGGGCTGACAGAGTTTGTGTACACTTGTTTAGGTAAGGAAAACTACTCTGAACAGACAACACACTTATGAAACTGAGAAAATGCTGCAATCATCCAGTAAATACATCTCTTTCTCTTGAACTAAACCTCCCTCTTGTTGTTAATGAGCAGTTTGAGAGCAATTTGTGTGAGGTGGCAACATCATAACATATGTAGTGCTAAAGAAATGCCTAAAATTAACCTCAGTATTCGTTGCAGTATGTCTTGCGCATTTGATTTCTACATTCTGCATTTGATTTCTACATTTTGTAGTATGTTTTTCATGTGAACTAATATATTTTAAATTTGAGTCTCGCTTTTCCTGCTAATTTGTTTCTCCTTCTCCAGTATCTAGTTCAAGGACAGGAAGTTAAACTGCATGCATAAGAACATATTTTCCAATGAAGCGCATAGCATAGGCCATAGAGTAAACAAAACAAAAAATAACAAAGAAACAAAAGGCTCACCTGAATAAGCAAAAAGGACACGCTTTGTTGGTCTCATACCCCAGAACATGCTCACCTGAATAAGCAAAAAGGCTCACCTGATCCTGGGGTTGAAGTGCAGTATCCTGGTACGCTCCTTCCCCTGCACAGCCTTGGTGCCCAGCAGCTCCACCATGAACTATGACGCCGATGCCACCCCATACTTTTTCCTTGGCTGGGCCACCACCGTGACCCGCGAGCCCACGACCATCCCGCACGGCAGTTCCATGACCACGGTGGCAGGGCAGGACACGGGGGCCGACGGGGAGGGGGAAGGATATGAGAAGGAGGCCGAAGGGGAGGGAGAGAGGAGGCGGGGCAGGAGGGGACCCGCGGCGGCGAAGGCGGCAACGTCGATGGAAGTGGAGTTAGGGTTGCGCGGTAGAAGCGGATGGAGGAAAGGGGAGGTGGGAGCGGCGCGGAGGGTCGGGGTCGAGAAGGTGCGTGTGTGGGGCCGGAGCGGCGCAGTAGTCGAGGAGGTGGAGGAGGAGCCCTCCAGCTTGCGGCGGTGGGCGACAGGGGCAGGCGGTGGAGGCATGCGACGGATGGGCGAGGGACGGTGGTGGCGGCGCGTGGCGGATGGGCGGGGGTGCGGTGTCTTTTCTTCTCTCTTTTCTGTTTCCTGTACCGGTTCGGATTGACTTACAGAAGGATTGTGGGTTGATTTAATAAAATGCTATGGATGTTTTTGCAAAAAGAGGACCAATTCGTCTTAACTCTTATCAATTGGACGGTGGGTTAATTATAGAAAACTTCAAGGACGTTTTTGTAAAAAATCCACGACAGTGAATCCGGAGACTCAATTCGTGCTTTATTATTAGGGAGAGATTGTGGTGCTATATCCATCCATGTCTTTGTTTGCATTTATGGAGCACCCTAGCTTGAGTCAATCGAGCTCTACTTTTGCTATAAAATGTTCCTGGCAGATTGTTGACATGTTTAGCGATTTTGTCGAGGTTGTTGCTATTGATCCGTGCATGCTATGTTGTTGTTCTTGCCATGTCTAGCTTCTATGCCATGTGTTCTTGATGGGTGTATGCTTATATTGTCATGCCATGCTTTGTAGTGACTGCATCGAGCTCATAAACATGCCTACTTGTTAATCTGTTTTGCATGCTCTAGTTTTTCACCAAGTCTGAATCTGTTTATGTTTTTGCTATGTTCACTTGCTTGCAATTGTATTTTCTGATCCCTTTTGGCTCATGGTCACTAAGGGACTTTTGTTATATGCTTAGAGTAGCTTCATGCCATGCCTTGCTTTGCCATGATATGTTCCTGTAGCATGTAGTTATCATGCTCTAAAATTGCTTCCTCCTGACATGTTGTTTATTTCACTATGTCTGAAACATGTTATCTTTTGCACTTTTGCCATGCTTGTTTGAACCTGTTAGTGACTGAATTAGCCGTAGCTCAGTGTTCATCTTTTGTCAAGAATCATGAGTGGATCCCTGCCATGTATTTTGTTGTCTTGTTTGAGTGTTGTAGCATATTTAGCTTGATGCATTTATATGGCTACTTGCTGATTATCGCAGACCGGTGCCAAATTTGTTTTGCTTGTCATTTCCAAACCGTGCATCCGATTCCGGTGATCTTTATATCGATTTCAACCGAAATCAACTCCCCTTTCCAGTGGCACTCTTGGATTTCTAAGTTGAGGCCAGGTTCAATAATTCCTTTGCAAATCTTGCATATGCATCACATATCGCATCCCGCATATCATACCATGTTTGCATCATGTTGCTTGAGCATTGCACGTGGTTGATTCTGTTCCTTTTGCTTGTTGTTCTTGTTTGGGTAGAGCCAGGAGACGAGTTCGTGAATGAGGAGCCTGTTGAGTTCGCTTATGAGGATCAAGACAACTCTGAGAACTTTGCAGGCAAGATGACCATACCCTCGAAATCACTTCTATCTTTGCTTGCTAGATGCTCGCTCTTTTGCTATGCCTATGCTACGATACCTACCACTTGCTTATCATGCCTCTCATATTGCCATGTCAAAACGTTGTTTAGCTATGTTACCGCTTTGCTCAGCCCCTCTTATAGCATTGCTAGTTGCAGATGAAGATTGGAGATCATTCCTTGTTGGAACATGTTTATTGTTGGGATATCACCATATTATCTTGTTTATCTTAATCCACCTATATACTTGGTAAAGGGTGGAAGGCTCGGCCTTATGCCTGGTGTTTTGTTCCACTCTTGTCGCCCTAGTTTCCGTCATATCGGTGTTATGTTCCCGGATTTTGCGTTCCTTACACGGTTGGGTTATAATGGGAACCCCTTGACAGTTCGCCTTGAATAAAACTCCTCCAGCAATGCCCAACCTTGGTTTTGCCATTCGCTACCTAGCCTCTTTTTCCCTTGGGTTTACGGATCCCAAGGGTCATCACGGATCCCAAGGGTCATCTTTATTTAACCCCCCCCCCCCCCCCGGGCCAGTGCTCCTCTGAGTGTTGGTCCAAACTAGAGCCCTGTGCAGTGCCCCCTCGGGTTAACTCGAGGTTTGGTTTTAGTTGTATGGAGCGCTCATTTGAGTGTGCCCTGAGAACGAGATATGTGCAGCTCCTATCGGGATTTATCGGCACATTCGGGTGGTGTTGCTGGACTTGTTTTACCATTGTCGAGGATGTCTTGTAACCGGGATGCCAAGTCTGATCGGATTGTCTTGGGAGAAGGAATATCCTTCGTTGACCGTGAGAGCTTGTGATGGGCTAAGTTGGGACTCCACTGCAGGGATTTGAACTTTCGAAAGCCGTGCCCATGGTTATGGGCAGATTGGAATTTGTTAATGTCCGGTTGTAGATAACCTGAAACTTAACTTAATTAAAATGCACCAACTGCGTGTGTAACCGTGATGGTCTCTTCTCGGCGGAGTCCGGGAAGTGAACACGGTGTTGGAGTAATGTTTGACGTAGGTTGTTCTAGGATCACTTCTTGATCATAGTTGTTCGATCGTGCTTTTGCCTTCTCTTCTCGCTCTCTTTTGCGAATATGTTAGCCACCATATATGCTAGTCCCTTGCTGCAGCTCCACATCATACCTTTACCTTACCTATAAGCTTAAATAGTCTTGATCGCGAGGGTGCGAGATTGCTGAGTCCCCGTGACTCACAGATTACTTCAAAACCAGATGCAGGGACCGATGATACCGTTCCAGATGATATGACCGAGCTCAAGTGGGAGTTCGATGAAGACTCTCGTCATTACTACATGCCTTTTCCAGATGATCAGTAGTGGTGCCCAGTTGGGGCGATCGGGGACTTTGTCGCATTTGGGGGTTGATCATTATTTTGGTTCCGTAGTCGGACCCTTAGTGTATTGGATGAATGTAATGACTTATTTATGTATTTGTGTGACGTGGCAAGGGTAAGCCAACTATGTACCTTTCCCCTTTATTTATGTACATGGGTTGTTTGCGAAGATTACCTCACTTGCGACATTGCTTTCAATGCGGTTATGCCTCTAAGTCGTGCTTCGACACGTAGGAGATATAGCCGCATTGAGGGCATTACAAGTTGGTAATCAGAGCCTTCCCCGACCTTAGGAGCCCCCTGCTTGATCGAATCGTTGGCGTTGTTGAGTCTAGAAAAATGTTTTGAGTCATTTAGGATTATATATATCAGAGAGTTAGGAATTCTTTTTACTCCTCAGTCCCTTCGTCGCTCTGGTCAGGCATCCTGACGTAGAGTTTTGACTCTTCTCTTGTCAAATTTCACTAAAAAAAATTAGGATCACACGGGTATCTTGGAATCGTTTCGATGGTTTTGTGACGAGAACATTGTTCTTGGTGCCTCCTGACATTTAGGGGTTGTGGCAGTGTCCCGGGGAGTTGAGCTCCGAGGTGTTGTCATCACATTTTTACCGTTGAGATTCTGGAATACCTGAGTTTCGCTGACAAAGAAAATCTCTTTTATGCAGTTGTTGGTGAGATAACCTCGATGCCACCCAGTACTGGGCGGGAGTTTGGGATTATTGCCATAACTTGTATAATGGATGCTTTTCGAAGGTTGAGGTAAATGATTTCCGAAGGTTTCTGGGTTATGTGTTGAAGGATGGATACAGGTGGATGTAGGATTTGCTAGATTTGGGAGATATTATGCTTCCCCTGTATCCCCAACACCTGATTACATAACCGGAAAGGTTCGGGAGTTTCATAGGTGGGAATTCTTGTAGCTCTAGTTCTTCTTCTGCGGATATTTGGTTTGGGATTGGGTAATCCTCACCAAGTATTTGTTCTTGTCTGTACCTTGTTGTTTTTCTTCTACATCTATTCAAGTGGCTTCTCAATTTATGGAAATGTGACCATTTCAATTGGAATGCATTCGTTCATTTTGTTCGGATGTGAATACTATATGTTGCAATTTCAATCCATTTGATTCAGCTTGAATATTTGCCTGTCAATATGCTAATGGATGTCACCCTCTTCAGGATGGCTCCTGCTAAGGGTCAGAATCAGAATTAGGATCCGCCACCACCACCACCACCTCCGGAGGCATGGCTAGCTGTGATGGCCACTACCAATGCAAACACGCAGCTGATCATGCAAATTCTGCAAGAGCGCAACCAAGGCCATGGCAACAATCAGAATCAGTTTGCTACACTCAACCAGTTCCTTGCTAACCAGCCAAAGACCTTCAGCAAATGTGTCGAGGCCTCAGATGCTGATGATTGGCTCGTGGATATATGCAAGCATTTTGAGTGCAGTAACGTCAGGCCTGAGGACTTTGTCAAGTTCGCCTCCTTCCAACTCAAAGAACAAGCTGCAGAATGCTTTCAGCAATACAAAGACTCCAGGGGACGCCGTGTGATTACCTGGGATGAATTCCGTCAAGACTTCAAAGCTCATCACATTCCTCAGAGTGTTGTTGAAAGCAAGCGTGAGGAATTCCGCAACCCGAAGCAAGGATCTTTGTCTGTTTACCAGTACAATATCATGTTTTAGAAGCTCGCCCGTTTCGCTAAGCAAGATGTCCCTGATGAGAAGAGCATGATATACCAGTTCAGGGGTGGTCTCAGAGGAGAATTCCAACTAGCTCTCGTCCTCTTTGAGCCCAAGAAGTACGATGAGTTTTACTATATGGCAATGAAGCAAGAGACTGCTCAACTCAAGTGCGATGCTTCCAAGAAACAAGTCAGAGATGCAACTCCTTCTTCCTCAACTCAAGTGGCTAAGCAGTAAAAGTATTGGCTGCCTCCTCCTCCGTTCCGTCAGCCTTATCAGCAGAAGAGCAAAGGTGGCAGTGGATCTTCCCACCCAGCCAACCCTGACTTTCAGAACAAGACTTCGTCTCAAGCTCCAAGATCAAGTGCTCCGTATCACCGTCCGCTCTCGGAGGTCACGTGCAACAAGTGTCAGCAGAAGGTTCACTATGCCAACAAATGCTTCAATCAGAGGCGTCTCCCTCCTCCTCCTCTTGTGATATCGGCTAGCAATGCAGTGGCCAAGCATAACCCCAAGTTTGCCAAGGTCAACATGGTGAATGCAGCTCAGGCAGAGGACTTGTCAGATGTCATCATGGGTAACCTTCCTGTTAATGATGTTCCTGCAAAAGTACTTTTTTACACTGGTGCACCGCATTACTTCATTTCTAAACCTTTTGCATCAAAGTATGAGTGCGATTATCAACATTTGCAAAGATCTTTACAAATTGTGTCCCCGGGCAAGCAAATGACAGCTAATATCTGCGTCCCGGATGTTACTATCACATTGGGCGACTACAAATTTCTAGCTTCTCCTATTGTTCTGGGCGACTCGGATATTGATCTTATTCTGGGAACGGACTGGCTTTCTAAGCACAAGGCTCACCTTGATTGTGCTGCCAGGCAGATTCAATTGACTCATTCGTTTGAGGATGTTATCGTCTTTGCCGCTCGTGATGATACCATCCATCTATTTTCTCTCAATGATAAGGGTGAACTGGATGCCATCTCTCAAATTACAGTTGTTTGCGAATATCAAGACGTCTTTCTAGAAGAGCTTCCAGGAATGCCTCTGCACCGGCCAGTTGAATTTGTCATCGATCTTGAGCCTGGCACGGAACCTGTTTGCAAACGTCCTTACACGCTTGGACCTGAAGAGTTGAAGGAGCTGAAGAAGCAACTCGATATTCAATAGCGAATGGGTCTCATCCGACCTAGTTCTTCTCCGTGGGGTTGTGGAGTTCTTTTTGTGAAGAAGAAGGATGGAACGGACCGACTTTGTGTCGACTACCGTCCATTGAACAAGAAGACTATAAAGAACAAGTACCCACTTCCCAACATCAATGAGCTGTTTGAACAACTCAAAGGTACCGAAGTATTCTCCAAGCTTGATCTCCGTATGGGCTATCATCAGATCCACATTCGTGAGCAAGATATGCCCAAGACAGTGTTCAGAACAAGCTATGGTTCATATGAATACACCGTCATGTCTTTCGGCCTCGTCAACGCTCTTCCAACATTCTCTCGCATGATGAACTTCATTTTCAACCCCTACACAAATGACTTCGTCTTGGTCTACCTCGATGACATTTTGGTCTTTTCCAAGAACAAGGAAGATCATGCCAAGCACTTGCGTTTGGTGCTCGATAAGCTCAGAGAACATCAGTTCTATGCCAAAGTTTTCAAAGTGCAAGTTTTGGCTCAATGAGGTTCTCTACCTTGGGCATATCATCTCTGCCAAGGGCATAGCGGTGAATCCTGAGAAGGTGTCTACAATTGTGAATTGGGAACCACCTCAGAATGTGAAGCAACTCCGCAACTTCCTTGGGCTCGCAAGCTATTGCCGAAGGTTCGTTGAGAAATTCTCTAAGATCGGGAAGCCTCTTTCCAACCTTCTCTAGAATCACGTCAAGTACGTTTGGTCTCCTGAATGTGACATCTCTTTCAACACCCTGAAAGAGAAATTAGTCACTGCTCCACTTCTGACTCCTCCTGATGAATCCAAACCGTTTGAGGTCTTCTGTGATGCTTCTCTTCAAGGTCTTGGTGCTGTGTTGATGCAAGAGAAGAAAGTTGTGGCCTATACTTATCGCCAGTTGAAGCCCAATGAAAAGAACTAACCCACTCATGACCTCGAGTTGGCAGCAGTTGTGCATGCTCTTTTAACTTGGAGACATCTCTTATTGGGAAGAAAAGTGGACATCTTCACTGACCACAAGAGTCTCAAGTACATCTTCACTCAGCCTAATCTCAACCTCAGGAAGACTCGTTGGGTTGAAATGATTCAAGAGTATAATCCGAGTATCGAATATACTCCAGGCAAGGCCAATGTAATTGCTGACGCATTGAGCAAGAAGGCTTACTGCAATAGTCTGATTCTCAAGCCTTACCAACCCGAGCTTTGTGAAGCTTTCCGCAAACTCAATCTGCAAGTTGTTCCTCAAGGTTTCCTCGCCAACCTTCAAGTCTCTCCTACTTTGGAAGATCAGATTCGTGAGGCTCAACTTCTTGATGCTATGGTGAAGAAGGTGAAGATTGGGATTGCCAAGAGTCAACACAAGTACAAGTGCTATCGTCTTGATGACAAGGATACTCTATTCTTTGAGGATCGCATTGTTGTGCCTAAAGGTGACCTTCGTAAAGTCATTATGAACGATGCTCACAATTCACTCCTCTCTATCCACCCTGGAAGTACAAAGATGTACCATGACCTCAAGCAGTCATATTGGTGGACTCGAATGAAGCGCGAGATTGCTCAGTTCGTGAATGAATGTGATGTCTGCAGAAGAGTGAAGGTAGAACACCAACGACCAGCTGGTCTCCTCCAACCTCTTTCCATTCCAAAATGGAAGTTTTACCACATTGAGATGGACTTCGTGACTGGATTTCCAAAGTCCAAGCGTGGCAATGATGCTATCTTTGTTGTCATCGACAAACTCACTAAAGTGGATCATTTCCTTCCTATCAGAGAATCCATCACAACAGCTCAATTGGCAGAGCTATATACCTCACGGATTGTCTCTCTCCACGGCATTCCATAGTTGATTTCTTCAGATCGTGGCAGCATCTTCACCTCCAAGTTTTGGGATTCTTTTCAGAAGGCCATGGGCACCAACATCCGTTTCAGCACAGCTTTTCATCCTCAAACTAGTGGCCAAGTCGAGCGTGTCAATCAGATTCTTGAAGATATGCTCAAGGCTTGCGTCGTATCTTTCGGTATGAAGTGGGAAGATTGTCTTCCATATGCCGAGTTCTCCTACAACAACAGCTTCCAAGCGAGTTTGGGCAAGGTCCCATTTGAAATTCTCTATGGCAGGAAGTGTCATACTCCTCTTAACTGGTCAGAGACTGGTGAACGTCAACTTCTTGGCAATGACTTGATCACAGAGGCAGAAGAGATGTGCAAAGTCATTCATGATAATCTCAAAGCCGCGCAATCACGCCAGAAGAGCTACTATGATAGCAAATATCGTGACTTGGCTTTCGAGATCGTAGACCATGTTTACCTCCGCATCTCTCCAATTGAAGGTACTCGTCGCTTCGGTATCAAAGGGAAGCTTGCCCCTTGATATGTGGGTCCTTTCAAGATCGTCAGCAAGAGAGGCGATCTTGCCTATCAACTTGAGCTTCCCTCCAACTTCGCAAACGTGCACGACGTGTTTCATGTCTCTCAACTCCGCAAGTGCTTCAAAATTCCTGACCGCACCGTCAACTTCGAAGACATTGATCTCCAAGAAGACTTGTCCTATCGTGAGCATCAAGTTTCTATTCTTGAAGAAACTAAGCGCAAGACTCGCAAAAAGTCAATCAAATTCCTCGAAGTCAAGTGGTCACATCATTCCAACCATGAAGCCACCTGGGAACGCGAGGATCACCTTCGTTCTGAGTACCCAGAGTTTTTCCAGTCCTAGATCTCGGGACAAGATCCTTTCGTAGTGGTGGAGTGTTGTAACACCCCGGATGTAATTTACCTTATTGTATTCCAACTATTGACGTTTCTGGCACTAAGTTATTTTATTTCATCATTGTCGGTTTTTTGTCTCCGTGTGTTTTGTCATTGTCATGCATCTCATATCATGTCATCATGTGCATTGCATTTGCATACGTGTTCGTCTCATGCATTCGAGCATTTTCCCCGTTGTCCGTTTTGCATTCCGGCGTTCCTATGTCCTCCGGTGGTCCTTTCTACCTCTTTTCGTGTGTGTGTATGTGTGTTAAACGTTTTCGGATTGGACCGAGACTTGTCATGCGGCCTTGGTTTACTAGCGGTAGACCGCCTATCAAGTTTTGTGCCATTTGGACTTCGTTTGATACTCCAACAGTTAACCAAGGGACCGAAAAGGCCTCGTGTGTGTTGGAGCCCAACACCCCTCCAAACTGGCCCAAAAACCCACCTAAACCCCTTCTATCATCTAGAGAGTTCGATCACGATCGCGTGGCCAAAAACCGCACCTCATTTGGAGCTTCCTAGCTCCCTCTACCCCTATATAAAGATCCCTACATTCCAAATCCGGGTGAAACCCTAAAAATCCCGCTCCCCGCGCCGCTGGACACAACTCCGCTGCCGGACACATCTGTTTCGTCCCGCCGCCGCCACGTGTCGCTACGCGGTTCGCTCGGCCTCCTCCCCACTTCGCTGGCCCGGGAGCCCGCGACCGGCCCCCGCAGCCCACGTCGCCCGCGGCCGCCTACCGCGCCGCCCCGCGTCTCCCTCCTCGTCGCGCGCCGCCTCTCCTTCACTGGACCGCCAACCCCGCCGACGACGACCTCGCCAACCGCGCCGCTTGCGTCCACTCCAGTCGCTGTTATCCGCTCCTGTCACCGGATCCATGCCCCCGGCGGCAAACTCTCTCCTCCGGCGACGTTGACTCCGGTTCCGGCGAACCTCGTGACCCGCGCCCGCCAGATCTGGATCTGGTTCTTCTCACGGTTGATTTTTTTCTTCCCGAAACCCTAGGTTTTGCTATCTTTGACATGCCATAACTCTGCATCCGTAGCTCCGATTCGTGCGTGTAGCATATCAAAATGTTCGCCTCTACGAGTACATCATTTCATCTAATTGCATCATTTTCATTTGATCTCATCTTGATGCCTGAAATGCTATTGGAAGAGGGATATGTGATGAATATTTCAAATCTGTTTCAGCAAATGACCTTTTGTCATTTTTGCCATGATTAATGTGTGGATGCTATGATCCTGAGCTCTACATGTGTTTTGTAGAATTCCATGCCATCTTTACAGGGGTGTATGCCATGTATTTTTGTGATCTATGTGGTGACTAGCACAAGCATGCAAAGTAGCTTAATCAATGATGCTGATTTCAGGGACTTAGAAGTTCACTAAGTCCTTGTCCTGTAGTTGTTTTTATGCCATATGTTCATGTTGTTTCCTAGTGATCCGTGCCTCTTTTGAGGATGATCAGTAAGGATGTTTGTTAATATTGTGGTGCTATATCCATCCATTTCTTTTTTTGCATTTATGGAGCACCCTAGCTTGAGTCAATCGAGCTCTACTTTTGCTATAAAATGTTCCTGGCAGATTGTTAACATGTTTAGCGATTTTGCCGAGGTTGTTGCTATTGATCCGTGCATGCTATGTTGTTGTTCTTGCCATGTCTACCTTCTATGCCATGTGTTCTTGATGGGTGTATGCTTAGATTTTCATGCCATGCTTTGTTGTGAGTGCATCGAGCTCGTAAACATGCCTACTTGTTAATCTGTTTTGCATGCTCTAGTTTTTCACCAAGTCTGAATCTGTTTATGTTTTTGCTATGTTCACATGCTTGCAGTTGTATTTTCTGATCCCTTTTGGCTCATGGTCACTAAGGTACTTTTGTTATATGCTTAGAGTAGCTTCATGCCATGCCTTTCTTTGTCATGATATGTTCCTATAGAATGTAGTTATCATGCTGTAAAGATTGCTTCCTGATGATAAATTCCTGACATGTTGTTTATTTCACCAAGTCTGAAACCTGTTATCTTTTGCACTTTTGCCATGCTTGTTTGAACCTATTAATGAGTTAATTAGCCGTAGCTCAGTGTTCATATTTTATCAAGCATCATGAGTGGATCCCTGCCATGTATTTTGTTGTCTTGTTTGAGTGCTGTAGCATATTTATCTTGATGCATTTAGATGGCTACTTGCTGATTATCGCAGACCGGTGCCATATTTGTTTTGCTTGTCATTTCCAAACCGTGCATCCGATTCCGGTGATCTTTATATCGATTTCAATCAAAATCAACTCCCCTTTCCAGTGGCACTCTTGGATTTCCATGTTGAGGCCAGGTTCAATCATTCCTTTGCAAATCTTGCATATGCATCACATATCACATCCCGCATATCAAACCATGTTTGCATCATGTTGCTTGAGTATTGCACGTGGTTGATTGTGTTCCTTTTGCTTGTTGTTCTTGTTTGGGTAGAGCCAGGAGATGAGTTCATGAACGAGGAGCCCATTGAATTCGCTTACGAGGATCAAGCCAACTCTGAGAACTTTGCAGGCAAGATGACCATACCCTCGAAATCACTTCTATCTTTGCTTGCTAGATGCTCGCTCTTTTGCTATGCCTATGCTACGATACCTACCACTTGCTTATCATGCCTCCCATATTTCCATGTCAAACCTCTAACCCACCATGCCCTAGCAAACCGTTGTTTGGCTATGTTACCGCTTTGCTCAGCCCCTCTTATAGTGTTGCTAGTTGCAGGTGAAGATTGGAGATCGTTCCTTGTTGGAACATGTTTATTGTTGGGATATCACCATATTATCTTGTTTATCTTAATCCACCTATATAGTTGGTAAAGGGTGGATGGCTCAACCTTATGCCTGGTGTTTTGTTCCACTCTTGCTGCCCTTGTTTCCGTCATATCGGTGTTATGTTCACGGATTTTGCGTTACTTACACGGTTGGGCTATAATGGGAACCCCTTGACAGTTCGCCTTGAATAAAACTCCTCCAGCAATGCCCAACCTTGGTTTTACCATTCGCCACCTAGCCTCTTTTTCCCTTGGGTTTTCGGAGCCCAAGGGTCATCTTTATTTAACCCCCCCCCTCCCGGGCCCGTGCTCCTCTGAGTGTTGGTCCAAACTAGAGCCCTATGCAGCGCCCCCTCAGGGAAACTCGAGGTTTGGTTTTAGTTGTATGGAGTGCTCATCTGAGTGTGCCCTGAGAACGAGATATGTGCAGCTCCTATCGGGATTTTTCGGCACATTCAGGCGGTGTTGCTGGACTTGTTCTACCATTGTCAAGGATGTCTTGTAACTGGGATGCTGATTCTGATCGGATTGTCTTGGGAGAAGGAATATCCTTCGTTGACCGTGAGAGCTTGTGATGGGATAAGTTCGGACTCCCCTGCAGGGATTTGAACTTTCAAAAGCCGTGCCCGCGGTTATGGGCAGATGGGAATTTGTTAATGTCCGATTGTAGATAACCTGAAACTTAACTTAATTAAAATGCACCAACCGCGTGTGTAACCGTGATGGTCTCTTCTCGGCGGAGTCCAGGAAGTGAACACTGTGTTGGAGTAATGTTTGATGTAGGTTGTTCTAGGATCACTTCTTGATCATAGTTGTTCGACCGTGCTTTTGCCTTCTCTTCTCGTTCTCTTTTGCGAATATGTTAGACACCATATATGCTAGTCGCTTGCTGTAGCTCCACATCATACCTTTACCTTACCTATAAGCTTAAATAGTCTTGATCGTGAGGGTGTGAGATTGCCGAGTCCCCGTGACTCACAGATTACTTCAAAACCAGATGCAGGGACCGATGATACCATTCCAGATGATATGACCGAGCTCAAGTGGGAGTTCGATGAAGACTCTCGTCGTTACTACGTGTCTTTTCCAGATGATCAGTAGTGGTGCCCAGTTGGGGCGATCGGGGACTTCGTCGCATTTGGGGGTTGATCTTTACTTTGGTTCCGGAGTCGGACCCTGAGTGTATTGGATAAATGTAATGACTTATTTATGTATTTGTGTGACGTGGCGAGTGTAAGCCAACTATGTACCTTTCCCCTTTATTTATGTACAGGGGTTGTTTGCGAAGATTACCTCACTTGCGACATTGCTTTCAATGCGGTTATGCCTCTAAGTCGTGCTTCGACACGTAGGAGATATAGCCGCATCGAGGGCGTTCCAATATTTATGCACATCCTTGTTTTCAGGCCTTTCCAAACCAGTTCACTAAAGATTACCTCTGAAGCCACCTCTATGGTCAGGAGGCGAGGATCATACAACACCCATGATTCAATTTTGAAGTGTTCCTGAAGAGGACGAAGGACAAATGGAATCATCCACAGGCACTGGCCTAAAGTTGCAAAGACCTTCAACATGAATGAAGGCTCAATATTCGCCTTTCGCTTCAGCAGTTTTCCAAATGAGATGCATATGTCTATATACCATCTATGATGCTAATTTTTAAAGGTTCTACATGTTGCATGTGAAACTTCGTGCTGGTGCAGTTGTGTAATGGGGTAGCTGACTGGTGAAGCTAGTTATATCATGTTGTACGCTGATGTATTAAAATTATGAAATTCTGCTTCCTTAATATGGAAATGAAATATATTATGCGCTTAATACGAATGTCAATTAGATTAAGAAATGGATTATTAATAATAGGGCAATTAGCTCACTAATGGCGAATTAGCCTGCTAATTGGGTTTTGCTATTGCAAATGGTTATAGAAAAAATACCATCGGGATGACCTCTGGCAATGCACACAGTTTCTAGGAATAAACCGTGTTGGATCAATGAACAATCACACACGACTTTCTCTTGAAAAATGTTTGCGTTAGGCCACCTTGCGCAAATGTTTACCACATAAAACTGTGTGTGATGCAATCCGTCGTCGTCATCGTCGCCGGAGTGGTCGTCGGAGTCGTCACCGGGGTTGTCACCAGAGCCGGTGTGGAACTCCGCCTCTGGTTGTGGAAGCTCGACGTCGTCGATGATGTCAGGGTGCAGCTATCAGATTACGGGTTCCGGCAAACCCTTGTGAGGTTTGAACTCTGGGGTGCACACGAAGTACTCTCTCCTCCAAGCTTGCTTGCTCAATGATTCCACGGCCGAGCTCGACTAACCCAAAGAACACGAGACACAGAGGTTTATACTGGTTCGGGCCACCGTGTGGTGTAATACCCTACTCCAGTGTGGTGGTGGATTTCCTTGAGGGCTAAGGATGAACTGATACAGTGGATGAACAGCCTCAGGAGGAGAGGTGTTCTTGAGCTTGGTGAGCTGGTGGATGTGATGATGGAAATAGATCTAATCCCCGACCAGTCTCCCTCTTTTCCCCTCCCCTTATATGGTGGTGGCTAGGTCCTATTTATAGAGGCCTTGGTCCTCTTCCCAAATGTTAGGCGGGAAGGGATCCCACAATGGCCAAGTTTGAAGGGAGACAACTAGTACATGCTATCCTGACAAAAGGTCGTCTTCACCTGCCAAAGGCTCTGGTGGTGATGCTGTTGTGGGCTCCGCGATGACCTCCATCCTGTCGCCCTGGGGTTCTTGGTCTTGTTGCACCGATATGGAAACCTTTGCCTAATGCCTCGGGACACAGCGCCTATGCTTGCCGCCTTAGCACCAAAGAGGAAACTGGTACACTATGCCCGCTGGGGCCCACCTGGCCTTGGTCGTCATGGCTCACATCACGAGAACCTCGCGAGGTGCCCCTTGCATATATATCTCCGCTCCTCAGGAGCCAGTGATACGTCCATTTTGCATAATGTTACCTTGCTGTTATTTATAATGTTTTTATCTATAATGATGCTTTTTGAAGTAATTCTAATGCCTTTTCTCTCATAATTTACAAGGAACACACCAAGAGGGAAAATTCTGGCAGCTGGAAATCTGGACCAGGAAAAGCTATGTCAGGTCACCTATTCTGCACAACTCCAAATGAGCTAAAACTTTACGTAGATTTTTTTATGGATTATTTAAGTAATATTTGAGTCAATAAACACCAGAGGGGAGCCACTAGGTGGGCACAACCCACCTGGGCACGCCAGGCCCCCCTGGTGCGCCCTGGTGGGTTGTGGCCTCCTCAGCCCACCTCCGGTGCCCATCTTCTGGTATATAAGTGGTTTTGACCTAGAAAAAAATAAAGGGAGGACTTTCGGGACGAAGAGCCGCCGCCTCGAGGCGGAACTTGGGCAGGAGCACTTTTTCCCTCCGGTGGAGTGATTCTGCCAGGGGAACTTCCCTCCCGGAGGGGGAAACCATCGTCATCATCATCACCAACAGCTCTCCCATCTTGGGCATGACAATCTCCATCAACATCTTCACCGGCACAATCTCATCTTAAACCCTAGTTCATCTCTTTTATTCAATCTTGTTACCGGAACTATAGATTGTTGCTAGGGGGTGGCTAGCAGTGTGGATTACAACATGTGGTTGATTACTATATGGTTTATTTGGTGGAAGATTATATGTTCAAATCCATTATGCATATTAATATCCCTCTGATCATGAGCATGTTTTCTGATTGTGAGTAGTTACTTTTGTTCTTGGGGTCACGGGATAAGTCATGTTGCAAGTAATCATGTGAATTTGATATGTGTTCGATATTTTGATAGTATGTATGTTGTGATTCCCTTAGTGGTGTCATGTGAACATTGACTACATGACACTTCACCATATTTGGGCCTAAGGGAATGCATTTTGGAGTAGTAAATAGATGGTGGGTTGAGAGAGTGATAGAAACTTAAACCCCAGTTTATGCACTATCCCGTAAGGGGCCGATTGGATCCTAAAATTTAATGCTATGGTTAGGATTTATCCGTAATACTTTTCTCGTAGTTGCGGATGCTTGCGGGAGGGTTAATCATAAGTAGGAGATTTGTTGAAGTAACAGCAGCACCTAAGCACCGGTCCACCCACATATCCAATTATCAAAGTAGCGAACACAAATCAAACCAACATGATGAAAGTGACTAGATGAAATTCTCGTGTACCCTCAAGAATGCTTTGTTTATTATAAGAGACCATTTTGGCCTATCCTTTGCCTCAAAAGGATTGGGCTACCTTGCTGCATACTTGTTACAATTATCGTTACTTGCTCGTTTAAGATTATCTTGCTACCAAACTACTCGCTACGTACAATTTCAGCACTTGTAGACAATACCTTACTAAAAACTACTTGCCATTTCCTTCTGCTCCTCGTTGAGTTCGACACTCTTACTTATCGAAAAGAGCTACATTTGACCCCCTATACTTGTGGGTCATCAAGGCTATTTTCTGGCGCCATTGCCAGGGAGTGAAGCGCCTTTGGTAAGTGGAATTCGGTAAGCAAACATTTATATAGTGTGCTAAAATTTATTGTGACTTGTTACTATGGAGAACAATCCTTTGAAGGGTATGTTCAGGGTATCTTGACCTCATCCGGAACCACAATTAATTTCCCCTCAACCTACTACACCTACTGAAAATATTGAATATGAAATTCCTTTGGGTATGATAGAACAACTTCTAGCTAATCCTTATGCAGGAGATGGAACCGAACATCCTGATATGCACTTGATACATATGGAACAAATTTGTTGATTGTTTAAGCTTGTAGGTTTATCCAGGGATGAAGTTATGAAAAAGGTTTACCCTTTATCTTGGAAGGGAAAATCATTGGGATGTTATAAGCTATGCGATGATATTGGATCATGGAATTGGAATCGTTTAAAATTGGATTTTCACCAAAAAAAATCCTACGCATCTAGTTCATCGTTATCGGAATTATATATATAATTTTTGGCCTCGTGAAGGAGAAATGTCGCTATATCTTGGGGGAGGATTAATTCAATGTTATATTCATGCCCCAATCATGAGCTCTCAATAGAAATTATTATTCAGAACTTTTATGCTCGGCTTTCTCGTAATGATCAAACCATGCTGGATACTTCTTGTGTTGGTTCTTTTATGAAGAAGACTATTGAATTCTGGTGGGATCTTTTGGAAAGAATTAAATGCAACTATGAAGATTGTGAACTCGACGAAGGTAAAGAGTCAGGTATAAAGCTTAAGTACGATTGTATTAAATCTTTTATGGATACTGATGTTTTTCAAAAATTTAGCACTAAATATGGACTTGTCTCTGAGATAGTAGCCTCCTTTTGTGAATCATTCGCTACTCATGTTGAACTCCCTAAAGAGAAGTGGCTTAAATATCATCCACCTATTAAAGAAGAAATTAAAGAACCGGTACCAGTTAAAGAAGAAAGTGTACTCTATAATGTTGATCCAGTTGTTCCTACTTCTTATATTGAGAAGCTTCATTTTCCTATTAGGATAAAGGAACATGCTAAAGTTTCAACTGTGTCCAACAAAAGCTCTGTTAGAACACCTAAACCAGATGAACAAATTAGAGTTGAACCTAATATTGCCATGGTTAAAGAACTCTTAGAAGAAGATGTGGATGGGCATGTTATTTACTTTTGCGTAGAAGCTGCTAGAATTGCCAAACCTGTAAAAGGGATAAAAATGGACCAGTTGTTGGCCTAGTGTGAGTGTTATTCCTCACAAGTTATATCAAGAAATTAGGGAGGACATAGCACCTGTTGAGATAGAAGACATAGATGTTACTATTAAACTTGCAAATAGAGACACTATATCACCAGTTGGGATTGTCAGAGATGTTGAAGTCTTGTGTGGGAAAACAAAATATCTTACCGATTTTCTTGTTCTTGGTACCCCACCTGATGACTTCTGTCCCATTATCTTTGCTAGACCATTCTTGACCACAGTTAATGTTAGGATAGATTGCCAGAAACAAACTGTGGCTGTTAGCTTTGGTGATGAGTCTCATGAGTTTAATTTTTCCAAGTTTAGTAGAAATTATCATGAAAAAGAATTGCCTAGTGAGGATGAATTCATTGGTCTTTCTTCTATTGTTGTGCCACCTACTGATCCTTTAGAGCAATACTTGCTAGACCATGAGAATGATTTACATATGCATGAAAGAAATGAAATAGACAATATTTTCTTTGAACAACATCCTCTGCTCAAACACAATTTGCCAATTGAGACTCTTGGAGGTCCTCCTCCACCTAAAGGTGATCCTTTGTTTGAATTAAAACAATTGTCAGACACTTTGAAATATGCTTATCTTGATGAAAAGAAGATATATCATGTTATTATCAATGCTAACCTTTCAGAACATGAAGAAGAAAGATTATTAAAAGTTCTAAGAAAGAACCGAGCTGCTATTGGATATACTCTTGATGATTTAAAGGGCATTAGTACCACTCTATGTCAGCACAAAATTAATATGGAACCTGATGCTAAACCAGTTGTTGATCACCAACGTCAATTAAATCCAAAGATGAAAGAGGTGGTAAGAACAGAAATATTAGAACTTCTGGAAGCAGGTATAATCCACTACTGCAGGATGCTGCTAACGCGACACTACGATCAGAGACCCTTCGAGAAACTGTGTGCGATGCAATAATCGCAAACGGTGCTGTATGAAAACTATCAGAAATGTATAAAATGTTTGCGATGACGGATGCATCAAACATGGTTCAGGTTTTAGTTGCATGTGCGATGAAGGGCATACAGTTCAGCTCAATTAACTATTTGCGATGAGGAGGAACAAAAGAAACGGGCAGCCAGATGAAGGCGTGTGCGATATACAGCATATCATTCACTATGATCAACTGTGTGTGATTATGCAACACAAAAGAAACGGTCAGCCCGATCAAGGTGTGTGCGATGTACAACATACGGTTCACTCGGATGAACTGTTTGTGATTAGGCAAGAGAACAGAAACATTTCAATATAACAAGATGTGTGTGATACGCGGCAAACAGGTTTGTAATCATAAATGTGTGCGAAGACCAATAATAACGCAGACGATTGCTTCTAATAAGACGTATGTGATATGCTCTGTCTACACAACATCTATTGGCCATTGTGGATCTCATTCCTATCACCAAGGATGTGAAGAGTCATTCCTATCAGCAAGGACTAGTTGTTCCACCAGTAGCTCATGTAAGAAAACTATCAAGTTAAGTGTGCTCAGGCTGGAGCAGCCATCGGATGGGTGACTGGATGGAAAGTTGTGTCGATGTTAAATTAGGTGATGGGATGGGGCATTTCGGTCAAATGACCGAAATGCCCCATTCCCTCAGCTAATTTAACCTTGAGGTCCTTGTTTTTTATTTTTTTTATTTTTTAACACATGTTAAAGAAGGTCTACCGCATTACTTTTTGACAATGTGCGATACGTGGCATAAAGTTGATCCATCCGACCTATTTGTGATGGAATAGGCCATGTGTGTTGTGGGCAAACGCTTGCTAGTATTCAACCATTTGGTATTGATGAATTCATCACCCACGGGTTCCCTAGTGTGGTCCGTGTTCATCTGATCATCATCTACTTCTTGTGCTAGCTCGATGCTAAGTTTCCATTAATTGATGGCGTTTTATGAACACACCACCGTTTCCCGCCATTTCCTCACCTGTTTCCCGCCACCCTACTATATTGCGCATAGGGGGCGCGCGAGGCACGGAGGCGACAAGAACAGCCTGTAGCACGTCCACCTTTTCCAAGCATGCCAACCCACCAAAGCGTTACCTCGGCCATCAACCTCGTCGACGAGGAAAACGAGCAGGCGCCACAGCTCGTCGAGGCCGAGGCGCTCCCCGGCAACGCAATGGACAATGTCGTGATGCGTGTCATCGCCAGGGTTCAGCAGACCTTTGGCGCATGGCGCTTGACCGCCGCGGATCAAGATAGGCATGTCAGCGCCGACAGGTTGCAGCTCGCCGCACAACATGATCGATGGCGCGCTGAAGAGCAAGCTAGGCGTGTCCACGCCGATAGGCTGCATCTTGCTGCACGGCAAGACCGCTGGAGCGCCGCAAAGCGACAGGCGCAGCGAGCCGCACAACAAGAGCGGATCAAGCGGCGCTTGCCTACTGTCGACATGGCGTTGCAGCTAGGTACACATCCCGTCAGTACCCCCATTCCTCGCCAGGAGTGGGAAGAGGCCCTGGGTACCGTACTTGCACCACAGGCCGGCCGCGCCGTACTTGCACTGGACACCCGTCGCGCCGTTCGCATGGGTGCCATCATTCGCCTTGTCCGCGACCCGCTGGATGCCAATGTGCTGGCCGTAGGCTCGACCGCCTCCTTGGCCCAGGTGTCCACCTGGGCGTAGTAGAGGAACATGGTCGTCGCATCCTCGAGCTGGTGATCTCTGATGAAATAGCCAACTTGGAGCTCGAGATCGCGCTCCTGATGTACTCCGAGCATGTCGACCGCTTGGACGAACGCCTGCACGAGTTCAGGCAGAGCCAAGAGCTACCCTAGGAAAGGGCTACTGGTCATGCTCGCATGGACGCATTTTATTTTGAAAAGTTGTTTCGACATGGATAGCTATGTATTCACAGAAATCATAGTATTGCTCTGTTTCAGTGTGTGTACTATGTTTTCCATTCTTATTTGTTCTGTTTCAATGTGTGTATATACGCTTTACATTCTATATATGTGGATGATAACAGCTAGATTTAAATTAGTATACAAAAGCAGGTAGAAAATGGAATTCATAATATATATATATATATATTAATTGTTCATTATATCATCACAGAATATATGCGTGATGATACTTAACTACTAGGTACAATGCATAAAATTGAAAACGAACAATACTAATACTACTAATCCCTCCTGGGGCCAGTATTTCGGCAGCCCCTCACCGGCAGCTCCCTGGTGCGCGGCGTCTTACCAGTGCAGAGGCAGTACTCCGACTCCTCCGCCTTGCAGCGCTTGACGTACCGATCTGCCTCTTGCTGGTGGCGCGCGCAGCCAATCTGGACATTTCGTTGGGCGCCCACAAGAGCTCCTCGTTAGTGGTACGCTGGAGCTTATCGGCCCACCTCCACGTAGCGATGAGGCGCCTAGCGCCTATGACCTTCCTCGCGAAGTACCCTTCTTCTACACCTCCTTGGCACGATGACGTGCCGGCCCCCAAAGCTCGGTCGCCTCCTTTTTCCTGGCAGCATCACGGGCTTCACAGTTCGTCTGGTACCTGGCTTCCTCCTCCGTCATCTCCTTTTTGAATGACACTTGCCTGGCTTTCTCTGTCAGTGGCAACGACTTCCACAGACAAAGATTGTACTAGCCCCAAAACCAATCCAAAGTTGGGGGGTCCGGCGCAACCTCATTAGGCGGCACATAGGGGTCCACATCGCTGCTAATCGAGTGAGCGTCCTCGGGGGTGGCGACTCCTCATCGGCGTGTGGGCAGACCGGCAGCGCCATGGCAAAGATTTGAGAGAGAGAGAGAGAGGGAGAGAGGGCGAGCGAGGGGAGGATGTAGATGAGAATGCAGGCGGGACGACGTGAGCAAGGTAGTATTTATTAGCGGCTGGAATATAGATTGACGAGGATAGTACAAATGCCGGTCGCCGGAATTTATTAGTATTGTAGTTTGAATTACACACGATTCCCGCAGCAAAATCCGTGTATGAACATAAAAGCCGAAATCCGTGTGCGAACATAATAGTTGTCGGTTTCCAATGCAGAACCGTGTCTGGTTAATGATCCTCGCCATTCACCTACCAAACCTCGAGCTGCGAGATAGACTGCCAATCATGTGGGGCGCGGTTGTCTTGCCAGATCTTTACATTTTCTTTTTAAACACCAGATATTTACATCGTCTGATGATTTTTTAAATCGCACACAAGTACACAAAAATAAGATTTTTCAAACCGTTTTGGTTAGGCATTGCATGTAGATGTAGTTCAAATTTGAATTATGGTCATTAAATGGTTAGAAAATCACTTAAATGTCTTTAAAAGTTCAAATGAACCCTAAAGATTTCCAAATTTTCACATGACAGTAGCATTAGTGCATGTTAAACATAGCAAAAAATTTGAAGGCCGTAAGAGGAAGCTATCTCCCGTCCATCAGCAAACTTGCATTGTTCCCTCTCGGAACCACGAACCTTCTAGTGAGTTGCTCCGGTTTGTGAGGGGTGTGTGTCCAAACTTTCATCAAACAGCCCAATTTTTTACCACATCATCTTGGTGGCATGACATTAAATCTAGCAAGGTTTCATGTTTTTCTGATCATTTTTTAATTTTTTGGAATTAAAATACCATGGCATGCACTCCATTCATGTGCCCATGCTTTGACACAAATATGTTTGAAATTTCCTTATAATGTACTACACATGGAATTAATTCGCACACAAGTACACAAAATATGATTTTTCAAACCGTTTTGGTCAGGAGTTGCATGTAGATGTAGTTCAAATTTGAATTATGGTCATTACATGGTTAGAAAATCACTTCAATGTCTTCAGAAGGTCAAATGACCCCTGAAATTTACCAAATTTTCACATGACAGTTGCACGTTAAACGTAGGAAAAAATTTGAAGGCCATAAGAGGAAGCTATCTCCTGTTCGTCATCAAACATGCATTGTTCCCTCTCGAAACCACGAACCTTCTAGCGAGTTGCTCTGGTTTGTGAGGGTCGTGTGTCCAAACGTTCGTCAAACATGCCAATTTCTTTACCACATCATCTTGGTGGCATGAAATTACATCAACCAAGGTTTCATGTGTTTCTGATCATTTTTCTATTTTTTATATTAAATTTCCATGTCACTCCATGCATACGTATGCATGTGTCCATGTCGTGAGACCAATATGTTTGAAAATTCCTTCTAATTTACTGCATGTGTGTAAGTGCATCTAGTGCCCCTTAGTGATTTTGGTGTATTGAAGACTTATAGGTTAATGGACTAATGAGTTTATGAGTGTACACAGGTCTATAAGTCTATGAGGATTTTGATATTTACAGAGAAAGTCGACCCCTAAAAAGGAAGTTCTTCGACTGAAGACTTTGGCTTTCTAAAGACCTTCTGAAGATTTTGAAAGTGAAGAAATTGGTGCAATCCTGAAACTTGGTATTCATTCGAGAATCATGAAGAATGAAGACTTTTGTTTTCGCAGTTTCATTTTCTCTTCCTTGAGTCATAGGAAACACCATACTATTATAGGGGCTCGAGGAAATACTAAGGAAAAATTTCCATGTGATGCTCAACTCAAATCCTACCTACCAATCCTTTCGAGTGAAGCCATTGGAAATCTCATACAGAGTCAATTTCTTCAGTGACAGAGATGAAGTTCTTCTAGTCTCTGGGGAACTTGTTCTGACTGAGGAGTTAGGAATTCTCCAGTGCGGATTGCCTACACAGTGAGGAACATGATAGCCCTGAGGAATTTGATACTCAAAATTTCGACCGTTGTTGTGCTATGCGCCAGCTGTCCCAAAATATCTACCCACCTAACGGTCATATCATTTAAGGGCATTTATGTCTTATCATGTCGGGCTGCTCCCTAGGCTATAAATAGCCGCCCCCTACAACCACTAGATGGTTGGTTGCTCCGAGAGAAACTAACACTTGCCATTTGAGAGCATCCCATCCTCCGAGGACTTTGAGTGAAAATCATCAAGTGAGGAAAACCCAAACCCAAACCCAAACACCAACAAACCCAAAGTGATTGAGCATCACTGAAGAGATTGATCCTGCGTGGATCTGATGCTTGTTACCTTTGAAGACTAGGCATCTTCCAGACGGTTAGGCGTCATGGTCTAGAGCATCCAAGAGGAAATTGTGGATCACCGAGTGACCAAGTCTGTGAAGGTTTGGAAGTCACCTAAAGACTTACCACGGGTGATTGGGCGAGGTCTGTGTGACCTTTGCTCAAGGGGAATACGTTGAGGACTGAGTGTTCTGAACTGCGTGTTCTGAACTGCGTGTCCGGGACTATGTGTCCTCAGGTTTAAATACCTAGCCGCCCTAACCAGACGTACAACTGTCACAGCAGTTGGAACTGGTCTACCAAATCATTGTCTTCACCAAGTTACCTGGTTCCATTTCCTCTTTTATTTGTTGAGTGCTTATTCATATCTGTTTGAAGACTTTGACTGAAGACTTCCTCTATTCCCTCAGTTCAATTTCTTCAGTCTATTTGTCTTATCCTGTGTTTACGCTTTCTGTACTCTGTACTTGTTTTCATTTCATCATGGAGACCATGCTCATGCACTGCTATGTTTCCTTATGAGTACTTATTCTGCTGCAAGTAGTTCTTCACTCAGGAATTTCCTCAACCGCAAATTCCTCAGTGAAGAATTCATAAAAATCGCCTATTCACCCCGCTCTAGTCGATATAACGCACTTTCAATTGGTATCAGAGCAAGGTACCCCCTTGTTCTATGTGATTTTGGTTTAACCTCCTGGAGTTTTAGTTATGTCGACCACAGGAATGAAGACTGTGAGTTGCCCCATCTTTGACGGTCATGATTATCCCAAGTGGAAGGCCATGATGAAGAAGCGCCTCATGGCGATGAATAGCAAACTCTGGACCGTCACTGAGATTGGTCTTACTGACCTATGCAAAATGGCGGAGGCTGATGATATTCGCAAATACACACTTCTCAACCTCACGGCGAAGGACATCGTCTGATCTAGCTTGTCACAAAATTAGTTCAGGAACATTATGCATCTCAGCCATGCGAAACTCATCTGAGACCGACTCTCTGACGTCTATGAAGGTCATCGATCTCACCATGAACCCTGGTTCGAAGAATTCATGGAATCGCACAAGGCTATGACCTTCGATCCAGAATCATCATACTCTGCACCATGTCTTATGGCAAAAGGTGCCAAGGTAATTGAATGCTACTTATCTGAGTCCAGTGATGATGACTCTGGTGATGAATTTGGACCCAGTTATGTCAAACTTGCTTCCCTTGCCACTGAACAACAAAGAGCTTTGGAAAAAGTTCAATACATGCTGGATAAAAGCTATGATATGCTGGGTGAAGAAATGGATCAGTCGAAAGCTTTGGCTGATAGTCTTCAGAGACTTCAGTCTAAGTTTGACACCCTTCAAAGTCATCATAACACTCTCTCATCTGATCATGAGAAGCTTTCTTATGAATTTCTTCAAAGAAAGCAAGATCTTGAGAAGCTAACAGTGAGTTATGAAGATCTTTAGAAGGAGCGTGATTCATTACTTGCTCAATAGATCAGCGCTACCCAGGATGAATTTTTCCTCCATGTTTGATGTGCATTGAATGTGAAACTGCTAATTCTTCACCTGAATGCTCAAATACTTCCATTGCTACAAATTCTTCAACTGCCTCTGTTATCACTAATTCCTCATCTGAGGACATTGCTAGTATCACTAATGATGCAGGGTTGAAGGAATTGTATATGACAGGCATGTACAAAAGCCTCAAGGGGCATCAGGCTCTTTGTGACGTGCTTAAAAGGAATATCCTCAATAGGAACCCTAGGAAAGAGGATATTGCCTTTGAGAGGAAAATCAATGCTGATGGGACCTATTGGAAACCTAAGCAGTATCCCAAAACCTCATGGGTTGCTGCAAAGGGACCTTTAGTGGATCCATCTTCTTTATTTGGCTTTACATGTGAATATTCATATTCTTTTGA
The DNA here is from genome assembly GCF_003073215.2 of Triticum urartu. Taxonomy (NCBI): domain Eukaryota; kingdom Viridiplantae; phylum Streptophyta; class Magnoliopsida; order Poales; family Poaceae; genus Triticum; species Triticum urartu. Next base: position 164,192,369 of record NC_053027.1, on the reverse strand, counting down.
TGAGTCCATTGACTCTAACTATAAACTGTTCAAAAATCAGAATGGTGAAGTATTTGCTAGATATGTTGGCACTAACTGCAGGAACGGTCCTCCTATGAAGAAAATCTAGGTTCCCAAAAGGTGCCTTGAAATGCTTCAGGTGAATTTCATCATGACACCACCTGTGAAGAATAGGAACCCCAGATCAAATTCTTCATATGGACCAAATTCTTCATATGGATCCAAGTCCTCATACGGACCAAACTCCTCGCATGGATCAAATTCCTCAAAAGGATCAAAGTCCTCATATGAACATCATCGTGCTAACCCGTCTGTTTCATAGGGAAGATCTAAGGATTATGGATATGTGCATTATTCATCAAATCATTATCTCCATAAGTCCTTGAAGAATTTCTCTGCCCACTCTTATGCTTATCCTAACCCCTCTTATGTGAAACTAAGTGGATTGGCGTTTATGCCACCTTTCTCTTATGGAGCTCGCAGAATGATGAACTCTTTGCCACCCCTTCAGATGTGGGTGGTGAAGAAAAAGAACTAATCTCTTATGCAGGGTCAGGTCTCCAGACGAACTTAATCATCTAAATAATTTGCTGGAGACCTGAATATGCTTTAAAGGACGCAAGCTAATCGTGAAGAAATGAATTTTCATTTCTCACGTCCTCATATTGTTTTATCTGCTCTAATGTCTGATGAAATTGATACCATATTCTTCATTGGTGAAGTATATGAGTTCGTAAGTTGCACTAATTCATCTGCAGGATGATCAACCCAAAGCCACTGAGTGGGTCCTCGATAGTGGATGTACAAATCACATGACTGGTGACAGGAGCTTATTGATGGACACTGCTTTATCTCCATCACATCTGAAGCATATCACCTACGCCGACAAAGGCAAAAGCAAGGTATTGGGTCTAGGTAAGGTTGCAATCTCAAAGGATCGACACATGGACAAAGTCATGCTTGTCGAGTCCTTAGGATTCAACCTCATGTCTGTTTCAATGCTTTGTGATCTTGATATGGTGGTTGTCTTTGGCAAGTATCGTTGTGTTGTGATAATGGAAACTAACAATTACAAAGTCTTCGAAGGCTTTAGGAGAGGAGATTTGTATAGTGTTGATTTCTCTACAGGACCACAACCTACTACATGTCTTCTTGCAAAAGCTTCAGAAGGCTGGCTATGGCATTGATGACTTGGTCATGCTGGCATGAGGGATCTGCACACGCTCGCGAAGAAGAAGCATGTCATTGGCATTGAAAATGTCAAATTCCTCAAGGATCACTTGTGCGGACCCTGTGAAGCTGGAAAGATGACCAAGGCCAAGATCCAGCAAAGACTATCATGACTACTACTCGACCATTTGAATTGCTTCACATGGATCTCTTTGGCCCTACTCACTATGCCACATTTTCCAATGCTACATGTTTATATGGCTTTGTCATTGTTGATGATTACTCTCGATATACATGGGTCCATATTATCACTTACAAAACTGAAGTGCAGGAAGTCTTCAAATGATTTTCCTCGAGGGCTTCAACTAACTTTGGTGTGAAGATCAAGCACATCAGGAGTGATAATGGAACTCAGTTAAAGAACACTGGCCTTGACGACTATCTTGATGAACTTGGTATTACTCATGAGTTTTCTGATCCTTATACTCCTCAGCAAAATGGCATCATGGAGCGCAAGAACAGGACTCTTGTTGAGATGGCCTGCACTATGCTTGATGAGTACAAGACGCCTCCTCGCTTCTGGCCTGAGGCAATTGATATTGTGTGCCACATCTTCAACAGGGTATATCTTCACAAATTCTTCAAGAAGACATCATATGAAATTCTCACTGACAAGAACCCAATGTGAGTTATTTCAAAGTCTTCAGTGCTAAATGTTGGATTAGAGATCCATATCATAGTTCTAAATTTGCACCGAAAGCACATGAAGGTTTTATGCTCGGTTATGGTAAGGACTCGCACACCTACAGAGTCTTCAACACCTGTCATCACAAGGTTGATGAAACTGTAGATGTGCGGTCCGATGAGACTAATGGCTCGCAAAGAGAGCACCTACCTCCTGTGACAGATGAAATACCTCTTCAGGAATCTATTAAGCTCAAGGCTACAGAGGATGTCATTCTTACTGAAGAATCAACTGAAGATGCTATTCCGGAGCATGAAGAACATTATGCTAATGCACCAGAGGAAAATGGTGCTGAAGAAAATGCTGATCAAATTCCTTAACGTCAACCCGCTCAAACTCGCGTCGCAACTGAAGTGCAAATTGAGAAAATCATCAGCGACATCAACATTCCAGGTCCTCTCACATGCTCAAGAGCTTCACATCTATATAACTTTTGTGGGCACTTTGCTTTCGTCTCTATCACAGAGCCCACTAAGGTAGATGAAGCATTTCTGGAGCCTGAGTGGATTCAAGCTATGCAAGAGGAATTACATCAATTCGAGGTCAACAACGTTTGGGAATTGGTCAAACGTCCAGATCCTCGCAAGCACAATATCATCAGCACAAAGTGGATCTACCGCAATAAGCAAGATGAAAATAGCCTCGTGGTGGGGAATAAGGCACGGCTTGTAGCTCAAGGCTACTCACAGATTGAAGGAACTGATTTCGATGAAACTTTTGCACCTCTTGCTAGACTTGAAGCTATTCGCATATTACTTGCTTATGCTAACCATCATGATATCACTTTATATCAAATGGATGTGAAAAGTGCATTCCTTGATGGTAAGCTTGAGGAAGAAGTGTATGTTGCTCAACCCCTAGGTTTTGAAGATCCAAAGCATCGTGACAAAGTCTTCAGACTCAATAAGGCCCTCTATGGCCTCAAGCAAGCCCCACGGGCGTGGTATGATACTTTGAAGGCATTCCTCATGAAGAAAGGCTTCAAACCCGGTTCACTTGCTCCAACTCTTTTCACTAAATCTTATGATGGTGAATTGTTTGTGTGCCAAATATATGTTGATGATATTATCTTTGGTTGTACTGACCAACGTTATACTGATGAATTTGCCTATATGATGAGTGAAGAATATCAAATGTCTATGATGGGGGAATTGAAATTCTTCTTAGGTATTCAAATTCGTCAACAACGCAATGGCATATTCATATCTCAGGACAAATATCTCAAGGATGTACTGAGGAAATTCAACATGCAAGATTGCAAAGGAGTCAAAATCCCTATGCCCACAAATGTCCATCTATGCACTGATGAAAATGGTATTGACTTTGATCAAAAGGTATGCTGCTCCATGATTGGTTCTTTATTGTACCTATGTGCATCTAGGGCAGATATTATGCTTAGTGTTTGCATGTGTGCCCGATTTCAAGCTACACCGAAGGAATCACACCATAAGGCTGTGAAGCATATTCTTCGATATCTAGCTCACACACCAAAACTTGGATTATGGTACCCCAAGGGATCGGCTATTGATCTCATTGGATTTTCAGACTCTAACAATGCTGGCGATCGTGTGGATGCAAGTCAACATCTGGCACATGCCATTTCCTTGGACGATCTTTGGTCTGTTGGTCCTCGAAGAAACAGAACTGCGTATCACTGTCTACTGCTGAAGCTGAGTACATTGCTAATGGTTCTTGCTGTGCTCAACTGCTGTGGATGAAGCAAACTCTCAAGGACTACAGCGTCAACGTGAAGAATGTGCCACTCTACTGTGACAATGAGAGTTCCATCAAGATTGCTCATAACCCAGTTCAGCACTCAAAGACAAAGCACATTCAGATTCATCATAATTTTCTTCGTGATCACGTGTTGAAGGGCGACATCTCTATTGAGAATGTGAAAACTGAAGAACAGCTAGCCGATATCTTCACTAAGCCCTTGGATGAGAAGAGATTTAGTAAGTTGCGGTGTGAGCTAAATATCCTAGAATCTTCGAATGTTCAAGGACACCCATCCTAACACTTATGCAAAATTGATGACTTAGATGTGCAACACATGAAGAAACGTTTTTTCTTTAATCAATGAAGACTAACACTCTAAGTGTGAAGAAATTAACGAAGAATTTGATTCTCAGAACACTACGACAATTGTACGCGGTGTCTGAAATCATCATTCTTATACGGTGGGTCACGCCACCACAAAATGTTGAAAATCTTCAATTGAGTTTTTCCTCAGTTCTTTGAAATTGCTCAGTTGTTTTTCAATTTGCATTGTCTTCACCATTTCCGTCATTTTTCTTCATTGGCTATATATATATATATATGAGTTTATGTCCTGTACAGCATTCACTTATAGCTATTTCTTCATATTGCTTTTTCTGCTAAGTGAATGTGATTGGACCCTTCCCCCTCTATGCTAAACTCAACCCAGTCTATTCACAAATTCTTCATGTGCGTTCTATTTGAAACTCGTTCAAAATCTTCATTGTGTCCTTGTCAGCTGAAGAAATTGTGAACGAAACTTTAAAACCTATCTTATCTAAATTTTCAGCTTTGCCGCTCCAACCGTTCCACATCCCACGACAACACTTATCCATTCACCCACGATCTCCACTTCTCAGTACGTGGGTGACACATGTCAAGCGAATGAGAAGGGTCAGGGGCACGTTCGTCCAATTTCTTCGGGCAAACAGTTTTTTTTCACTGTGGCTATAAATACCCTTTCCCTTCCTCACTTCACTTTTACTCCGCTCGTTCTCACTCCAACCCGACCTTCTCAAATCCTAGCGCAGCCGCTACTTCATCGTCGTCGGTGAAGAAGAGCTTCACTGCCTCAACCTCGTCGCCGTCGTACTCGTGCCGGCTGCGGATTTCTTCACTCCGCCGCTGCCGTAGCTGTCTTCCTTTGCCAAGTTAGGGCGTGGAAGATCTGAACTGACGAACTTCACATCTACACCTCTCAGTTCGTCATGTTCTTCGTCCAGGCTAATTAAAAGTTACTTTTACTACCCTCTTTGATTCAAATGATAACTACAAAATCTTCAAAGGTGTTTATTCTTCAAATTCATCACACACTGAACACCTCACATGTCATCCGTTCTTGATTCATTTCTCTATGCCATATTTTTCTTCAAGATTCCTCAATTGTGTGGATTTTTGATCTATACAACTCTGGAATCTAAGACAAAGAACGCTTAGTGAAATTCTTCAAGACGCACCTGGTCAAATTCCTCAAACTTGCTCTTTTTGAAAAACCTCTGAGAACGCATATGACCTCTCCATATTCCTCGCAACTATACTCTGTTCATAGGTACTGATGTCAGCTGCTGAATCACTAGGTTCTCATCAACTTAACTCATTTGCAGCATTCGTCAAAGAAAAGTCGCATACATCTTCAGAGAATTCCATTGTTGAAATTCCTCATCTGAAGAAAATGGTTGATGGAAAGAAGCCATAGAAGGGAGGAAAGAGGCCCAATGTCAATACTGCTTTTGAGATCCCTGATGACATATACAAGGACTATTGCACTCCTGATGAGGCCACTCATGGAAAGGAAACCAAGAATGTGCACAAAGTGCGCATTCAAAGAATAGAGAGGAGATGGGCAAGAGAGTGGAGGGAGTACAGTTATGTTACTCCCAAGTACATGAAGAAATTCGCTCTAAATCCTCCATGCCCGAGACTTCCATTGGCACCTGGCCAAGAAGCAGATCCCACCAGCCTCAAGCGTGGTGAGGATTATCCTAATGAATGGGCCAAGTGCCAGGCCAAGTTGGCCAGACAAGCAAGAGAAGCAGTGAGGAAATTCAATGAAGACTCTGCTGCTGCTACTTCCATTACTGAGGCCTCTGCAAGCAAGCCAAAGAAGGCCATGCCAAAGAAGCCTCCTCACAAGCCAATTGCTTCACCCTCAATGCCCTCACGGCCAAGTTCCTCAGCAATGCCCTCATGGCCAAACTCTTCAAAGCCCTCACGGCCAACTCCTCAAGCTGCTCCCACTTCAAAATCCTCAGCTCCTCTACCAAAGTCCTCAGCTGCTCAGACCAAACCCTCAGCACCTACGCACCTCGCCATGTGCCAAAGGACGACGGGCATCTCTATTACCTCAGGAGCATCTGCTAGTTCCTTAGCACCACTTCATTCTTCAACTGGTCCCACTCTGTTGAAGACCAAGGCAACTGCTGGACGAGGCTCTCGACCAAGTCCTCAAAAGAAGCAGGTCCCTTTTCAAGTGCCGTCAGATGAAGACGAAGCTGATGATGATGAACTTGCAGAAATCATAAGACACAGGCAGGTCAAGGCCGCTAGAGCCAAGGGCACAAGTGTGCCTCTGCTTTTGGATCCAAAGTTGATCCTTGAGTACATTGACCTATGGCACAAGGACCCAAATACTCATATGCCTGATTTCAAGCTGACTCCTGACCAAAGTCATATGTTGACTCACTTCATACAAGAAGAAAAATGGAAGTTTGAGAAGGACAGGCAGATCAAGAAAGCACAGTACAAAAAGGAACGCTACCTGAAGAAAAACGTTGTCTCTATGACAACTGAAGAACTCGTCAATATACAGTCTGAGATCAAGAAATTCAGTGATGAATTTGACGCATACCATGCTGATTGGCTGGGAGCCAAGGTTCGTTTTGTGATACTCGCAGACAACTTCACTTCAAATGTTGCAGCCCCAACGCAACAGGAAATTCGTCAGGCTAAAGCATCTGCTCAACCTACCGAAGAAAATGCCAGCACCGCTGATGACAATCAGGCTACTGAAGAAAATGCTAATTCCAGGGCTAATGACTGCATTCCAGCCACTGAAGAAACTGCCAGGGCAACCAATAGAGTTGTGCCTGAAGAAAGTGAAGACGTCAGGGCAATTGCATCAGTTGCGCCTGAAGAAATTCAACCAAATTCCTCTGCTCCTCCTGCGCCTACACTAACTTCTATCCTTCCATCTGCATCAGATGTGAAGAAGACCAATGCTATAGAGTGTGCATTAGTGAAGAAAGGAAAGGCATCAACTTCATCAGACTCTTCAACCCCGAAGAAGATGAAGCCATTGACCAGCTCATTTGCCAACCCAATTGATGCGGTTCCTTTCTCAACCATGCCATCAAAGGACCTTGTTCCTTTTGATGAAGAATATGTGATTCCAAGTGAATCCGATGAAGAGAATCCCTCTACTGCTTCGTCAGCGAAGTTGGATGAAGAAATTGAAGTGGATGAAATCCCTTCAACCCCAATTATCTCATCGCCCATGCCTCAGTTCACTTCTGAAGAGGCCGGCGTTGGAGAAATGGATGAAGAAATCGATGTGTACATTGGATGCACCATGCCAGTGCTGAATGATGACTTTTGGGAAGTCATCACCCCAACTATCGTCTGTTCACACCTCTTCAACAGATTCCTCAGTCCCCAATAACTACTGAAGTCCAAATGGGATCTGAAGAACCTCGTGCAACTCCGTCCATCCATGAAGAAATTCCAGCCACTAGTGTTGATGAACATGTAAATGAAGAATTGAAGTCCTAGGCTGCCACTGAAGAAGCACCTGAAATTCCTTAGCCTGTGGAACCTGAGATTGAGATCCCTGAGGTTGTGATGCAACTGACTGACACTCCTCGCCCCATGCCAAATGATCTGATATGTCTCCAATGTATCTATAATTTTTTATTGCTTCATGCTATATTATCTACTGTTTTGGACATTATTGGGCTTTATTATCCACTTTTTATATTATTTTTGGGACTAACCTATTAACCGGAGGCCCAGCCCAGAATTGCTGTTTTTTGCCTGTTTTAGGGTTTTGAAGAAAAGGAATATCAAACGGAGTCCAAACGGAATGAAACCTTCGGGAACGTGATTTTCTCAATGAACAAGACCCAGGAGACTTGGACCCTACGTCAAGAAACAAAAGAGGAGGCCACGAGGTAGGGGGCGTGCCTACCCCCCCCCCCCCAGGCGCGCCCTCCACCCTCGTGGGCCCCTTGTTGCTCCACCGACGTGCTCCTTCCTCCTATATATACCTACGTACCCCCAAACGATCAGATACGGAGCCAAAACCCTAATTCCACCGCCGCAACTTTCTGTACCACGAGATCCCATCTTGGGGCCTGTTCCGGAGCTCCGCCGGAGGGGGCATCGATCATGGAGGGCTTCTACATCAACACCATAGCACCTCCGATGAAGTGTGAGTAGTTCACCTCAGACCTATGGGTCCATAGTTAGTAGCTAGACGGCTTCTTCTCTCTTTTTGGATATCAATACAATGTTCTCCCCCTCTCTTGTGGAGATCTATTCAATGTAATCTTCTTTTTGTGGTGTGTTTGTTGAGACCTATGAATTGTGAGTTTATGATCAAGTCTATCTATGAACAATATTTGAATCTTCTCTGAATTCTTTTATGTATGATTGGTTATCTTCGCAAGTCTCTTCGAATTATCAGTTTGGTTTGGCCTACTAGATTGATCTTTCTTGCAATGGGAGAAGTGCTTAGCTTTGGGTTCAATCTTGCGGTGTCCTTTCCCAGTGACAGTAGGGGCAGCAAGGCACGTATTGTATTGTTGCCATCGAGGATAACAAGATGGGGTTTTCATCATATTGCATGAGTTTATCCCTCCACATCATGTCATCTTGCTTAAGGCGTTACTCTATTTTCATTAACATAATACTCTAGATGCATGCTGGATAGCGGTCGATGATTGGAGTAATAGTAGTAGATGTAGGCAGGAGTCAGTCTACTTGTCTCGGACGTGATGCCTATATACATGAATATGCCTAGATATTCCCACAACTATGCTCAATGCTGTCGATTGCTCAACAGTAATTTGTTCACCCACCATAGAATACTTATGCTCTCGAGAGAAGCCACTAGTGAAACCTATGGCCCCCGTGTCTATCTTCATCATATTAATCTCCCAATACTTAGTTATTTCCTTTGCTTTTTTACTTTACTTTTATTTTACTTTGCATCTTTATCACAAAAATACCAAAAATATTATCTTATCATATCTATTAGATCTCACTCTCGTAAGTGGCCGTGTAGGGATTGACAACCCCTTATCGCGTTGGTTGCGAGGATTTATTTGTTTTGTGCAGGTGCGAGGGACTCGCGTGTAGCCTCCAACTGGATTGATACCTTGGTTCTCAAAAACTCAGGGAAATACTTACGCTACTTTGTTGCATCATCCCTTCCTCTACGAGGAAAACCAATGCAGTGCTCAAGTGGTAGCAAGAAGGATTTCTGGCGCCGTTGTCAAGGAGGTCTACGCAAAAGTCACTATACCAAGTACCCATCACATACCCTTATCTCCTGCATTACATTATTTGCCATATTCCTCTCGTTTTCCTCTCCCCCACTTCACCCTTGCCGTTTTATTCGCGCTCTCTCTCTCTATCCTCCCTCTCTTTCTCTATTTGCCTCTTTTTGCCCGCTTGCTTTTTTGTTTGCTTGTGCGTTAGTTCGTTTGCTTGTCATTATGGATAGTGCCTTACCTTCTATGGGTAGTTCCATCCTTCATAGAACTAGTAGTCTTGCGGACGCTATTGCCATGCTTGTAGTTGAACTTGAAATACAATTCATGCACATACACCCTTGCATACAAAGGATTTTCCTAGAATTTTCTAATATTGAACATTCTTCTGTTAAGCGTGCCGCTACTATCTTTTTGGCTCATGAGTTTAGATTCATAATAAAAGAGGCCAAACAAATCTTTGCGCATTACAGGGTGGACGCTTGTCGTCCTCCCATAGAGGCCATCCTCTTTGATCAAGAAGAAATAATGTGTTTTCAATCTCTAGACTATGTTGCTTTCAATGAAAATCTTAGAAAAGGGTTCCTACCAATATTTTAGTTGATAGAATTTCTGAACTTAATGATGATTTGGCTATTCGAAACTATGAACTAGGATATTCTCTTGAATATAGGCTCACAAAGTTCTGTCAAAAGGATGCTTACAATGATGAATTGGTTGTGCAATACGAAGGACCAAAGGAGGAGCCTATACCTCCTAAGGTTGATCTTGGGGACTTTTGCCCCATTAAATTTATCCCTTTTGATTACTTTTGCTTGCCTCAAAAAAACTTGCTGCCGAACGTAGAGAATATGAAATGAGTTTTAATGATCTATGTTATTATTATGGCAATACCTAGATCTATCCTTGCTTGTTATGCCTAGCTAAGGGCGTTAAACGATAGCGCTTGTTGGGAGGCAACCCAATTTTATTTTTACTCCTTGATTTTTTCTCCTGTTTAGTAATAAATAATTTATCTAGCCTCTGTTTTGGTTGTGTTTTTTGTGTTTAATTAGTGTTTGTGCCAAGTAGAACCGTTGGGAAGACTTGGGGAAAGTCATGTTACACTTGTTGTAAAAAACAGAAACTTTAGCGCTCACGAGAACTGCTGCCATTTTTATTTGGAAAGTTCTATTTAGTTAATTATTTTTGCAGATGATTAATAGATAAATTCCTCACGTCCAGAAATTTATTTTAGAAATTTTGGGGGTTCAGATCTTGTGCTAGCTACAGTTTACTACAGACTGTTCTGTTTTTGACAGATTCTGTTTTTCGTGTGTTGTTTGCTTATTTTGATGAATCTATGGCTAGTAAAATAGTTTATAAACCATAGAGAAGTTGGAATACAGTAGGTTTAACACCAATATAAATAAATAATGAGTTCATTACAGTACCTTGAATGGTCTTTTGTTTTCTTTCGCTAAGGGAGCTCACGAGATTTTTTACTTTGAGTTTTGTGTTGTGAAGTTTTCAAGTTTTGGGTAAAGATTTGATGGATTATGGAACATGGATTGGCAAGAGCCTAAGATTGGGGATGCCCATGGCACCCCCAAGATAATCTAAGGACACCTAAAAGCCAAAGCTTGGGGATGCCCCTGAAGGCATCCCCTCTTTCGTCTACTTCTGTCGGTAACTTTACATGGAGCTATATTTTTATTCACCACATGATATGTGTTTTGCTTGGAGCATCTTCTATGATTTGAGTCTTTACTTTTTAGTTTACCACAATCATCCTTGCTGTACACACCTTTTGAGAGAGCCATACATGATTTGGAATTTGTTAGAATACTCTATGTGCTTCGCTTATATCTTTTGAGTTATATAGTTTTGCTCTAGTACTTTACTTATATCTTTTAGAGCACGGTGGTGGATTTGTTTTATAGAAACTATTGAACTCTCATGATTCACTTAGATTATTTTGAGAGTCTTAAATAGCATGGTAATTTGCTTAAAATCCTAATATGCTAGGTATTCAAGATTAGTAATATTTTCTTATGAGTGTTTTGAATACTAAGAGAAGTTTGATGCTTGATGATTGTTTTGAGATATGGAGGTAATAATATCAAAGTCGTGCTAGTTGAGTAGTTGTGAAATTGAGAAATGCTTGTGTTGAAGTTTGCAATTCCCGTAGCATGCACGTATGGTAAACGTTATGTAAAAAATTTGAAACATGAGGTGTTATTTGATTGTCCTCCTTATGAGTGGCGGTCGGGGACGAGTGATGGTCTTTTCCTACCAATCTATCCCCCTAGGAGCATGCGCATAGTGCCGAGGTTTTTGATGACCTGTAGATTTTTGCAATAAGTATGTGAGTTCTTTGTGACTAATGTTGAGTCCATGAATTATACGCACTCTCACCCTTCCATCCTTGCTATCCTCTTCGGTACCGTGCATTGCCCTTTCTCACATTGAGAGTTGGCGCAAACTTCGCTGGTGCATCCAAACCCCGTGACATGATACGCTCTTTCACACATAAACCTCCTTATATCTTCCTCAAAACAGCCACCATACCTACCTATTATGGCATTTCCATAGCCATTCCAAGATATATTGCCATGCAACTTTCCACCATTCCGCTTATCATGGCACATTCATTATTGTCATATTACTTAGCATGATCATGTAGTTGACATAGTATTTGTGGCAAAGCCACCGTTCATAATTCTTTCATACATGTCACTCTTGGTCCATTTCATATCCCGGTACACCGCCGGAGGCATTCATATAGAGTCATCTTTTGTTCTAGTATCGAGTTGTAATCATTGAGTTGTAAATAAATAGAAGTGTGATGATCATCATTTTCTAGAGCATTGTCCCAAGTGAGGAATTATAAAAAAGAGAAAGGTCATATATAAAAAACTAAAGGCCAAATAAAAAATGAGAGAAAAAGAGAGAAGGGACAATGTTACTATCCTTTGCCACACTTGTGCTTCAAAGTAGCACCGTAATCTTCATGATAGAGAGTGTCTTGTTTTGTCACTTTCATATACTAGTGGGAATTATCATTATAGAACTTGTCTTGTATATTCCAACAATGGGCCTCCTCAAGTGCCCTAGGTCTTCGTGAGCAAGAAAGTTGGATGCACACCCACTTACTTTCTTTTGTTGAGCTTTCATACATTTATAGCTCTAGTGCATCCGTTGCATGGCAATCCCTACTCCTTGCATTAACATCAATCGGTGGGCATCTCCATAGCCCATTGATTAGCCTCGTTGATGTGAGACTTTCTCCTTTTTGTCTTCTCCACATAACCCCCTCATTATATTCTATTCCACCCATAGTGCTATGTCCATGGCTCGCGCTCATATATTGCGTGAAAGTTTATAGGTTTGAGATTACTAAAGTATGAAACAATTGCTTGGCTTGTCATCGGGGTTGTGCATGATGAGAGCATTCTTGTGTGACGAAAATGGAGCATGACTAAACTATATGATTTTGTAGGGATGAACTTTCTTTGGCCATGTTATTTTGAGAAGACATAATTGCGTTGTTAGTATGCTTGAAGTATTATTATTTTTATGTCAATATGAACTTTTGTCTTGAATCTTTCAGATCTGAATATCCATACCACAATTAAGAAGAATTACATTAAAATTATGCCAAGTAGCACTCCGCATCAAAAATTCTGTTTTTATCATTTACCTACTGGAGGACGAGCAGGAATTAATCTTGGGGATGCTTGATACGTCTCCAACGTATCTATAATTTTTGATTGCTTCATGCTATATTATCTACTGTTTTGGACATTATTGGGCTTTATTATCCACTTTTATATTATTTTTGGGACTAACCTATTAACCGGAGGCCGAGCCCAGAATTGTTGTTTTTGCCTGTTTTAGGGTTTCGAAGAAAAGGAATATCAAATGGAGTCCAAACAGAATGAAACCTTCGGGAACGTGATTTTCTCAACGAACAAGACCCAGGAGACTTGGACCCTCGTCAAGACACAAAAGAGGAGGCCACGAGGTAGGGGGGCGCGCCTACCCCCCCCCCCCAGGCATGCCCTCCACCCTCGTGGGCCCCCTGTTGCTCCACCGACGTACTCCTTCCTCCTATATATACCTACGTACCCCCAAACGATCAGATACAGAGCCAAAAACCTAATTCCACCGCCGCAACTTTCTGTATCCATGAGATCCCATCTTGGGGCCTATTACGGAGCTCCGTCGGAGAGGGCATCGATCACGGAGGGCTTCGACATCAACACCATAGCCCCTCCGATGAAGTGTGTGTAGTTCACCTCAGATCTACAGGTCCATAGTTAGTAGCTAGATGGCTTCTTCTCTCTTTTTGGATCTCAATACAATGTTCTCCCCCTCTCTTGTGGAGATCTATTCGACGTAATCTTCTTTTTGCGGTGTGTTTGTTGACACCAATGAATTGTGGGTTTATGATCAAGTCTATCTATGAACAATGTTTGAATCTTCTCTGAATTCTTTTATGTACGATTGGTTATCTTTGCAAGTCTCTTCGAATTATCAGTTTGGTTTGGCCTACTAGATTGATCTTTCTTGCAATGGGAGAAGTGCTTAGCTTTGGGTTCAATCTTGCGATGTCCTTTCCCAGTGACAGTAGGGGCAGCCAGGCACGTATTGTATTGTTGCCATCGAGGATAACAAGATGGGGTTTTCATCATATTGCATGAGTTTATCCCTCTACATCATGTCATCTTGCTTAAGGCGTTACTCTGTTTTCATTAACTTAATACTCTAGATGCATGCTGGATAGCGATCGATGAGTGGAGTAATAGTAGTACATGCAGGCAGGAGTCCGTCTACTTGTCTCAGACGTGATGCCTATATACATGATCATGCCTAGATATTCTCATAACTATGCTCAATTCTGTCAATTGCTCAATAGTAATTTGTTCACCCATCGTAGAATACTTATGCTCTCGAGAGAAGCCACTAGTGAAACCTATGGCCCCCGGGTCTATCTTCATCATATTAATCTCCCAATACTTAGTTATTTCCTTTGCTTTTATTTTACATTCCATCTTTATCACAAAAATACCAAAAAATTATCTTATCATATCTATCAGATCTCACTCTCGTAAGTGGCCCTGTAGGGATTGACAACCCCTTATCGCGTTGGTTGCGAGGATTTATTTGTTTTGTGCAGGTGCGAGGGACTCACGCGTAGCCTCCTACTGGATTGATACCTTGGTTCTAAAAAACTGAGGGAAATACTTACGCTACTTTGCTGCATCATCCCTTCCTCTTCGGGGAAAACCAACGCAGTGCTCAAGAGGTAACAGGATCCCTTCTCAAAGAAACAAAAATTCAAGGCTGATGACTTCTTTGGCGAGCATGTATTCTTCACTGACTACAATCCTTATGACTCTGCTCGTCTTAGGAGGAAGCGCTTCTGGACTGCCAGCCAGGCCAATTTTCTATTCTTCACTGCTTTTCAACAAGGACAAAATCTTCTACCATGAGCATATTCCTCATGTGGACATGGAATCATTGCCTTGCTTCTCTCCTGTCCTTAGTGTGCTTCATGACGCAGGCCTCCTCAAGTTTTGCTCTGACATTGTTGATTGGAATGAAGAGCTCATTCTTCAGTTCTATGAGACACTGCATATCACAGGTGATCCTGAAGATATCAACTCTTGGGTCTTGGACTGGATGACCGATAATACTCATTATAAGGCACCGGCCTCTGAATTGCTTCACGCCCTGCCCATCAGTCCATCCAGTGAAGGAGCTCGCTGCCTGTACCAAGAACCTGAACTCACTGCTCATTACATGCAAGTGTTAATGAAGCCTCTAAAGCTCGGTCAAGCCCCAAGGACCAAATTCCTTGTAAAGGACTTACTCTATGTGCCCAGAACAGCCTATCGCATTCTGACGAGGACAATGAGTCCCATCAAAGGCCACGACTCATCTGATGAGGAAATAGTTGGCATCATGAAGAATCTACTATTCAACATCATTCATAGCATTCCAACCAATTATTATGATTTCTTCATGAGGACTCTGGCAAATGTTGCACTCTCTCCATTTGAGTTTAAGCCTTATGCTCCTTGGATTATGAGATTCCACAGAACAAGGTCTTCAGTCAACTACAAGGCTGATTTTCAGAATCACCTCAGCTACTTGCCCCCGATTGAAGTCCTCAAGCAGACTTTTACTTCAACTGATGAAAAGGGCAAGACACCTCTTGTCATTGATGAAGGCATTCGTCCATTGGATGGTCAGTTTTGCAAAGCTGCATCTTAGTCCACCAATGATGACTCTACAACTCATGATTCTGCTGCCAATGCACCCAAGTCTACTCCTCAAGCCACAGCTCCACGTGTGATGACTGACCGTGAGCTGCTTCTTAGTCTTCACCAGAAGGTGGATCGAAATCATAAATGGGTTAAACATCAGTTTGGTTCTATTCTTCACAACATGACTGCTACACATAATGCAGTGAAGAAAAACCATTACTACCTCCATGAAGTTTTCAGTCGCACCTGGGCTATCTTAACTCATCTGTATGGTGAAGAAGATCTGAAGAAAATGGGTCTCAAGGAAGATTTTGACTAGTCTGCACCTCCTCCAAAGAAATTCAAGAAGGTCAAAGTTCCTACCTCGGTGGCCAGTTCATATTCTTCATCTCACGACACCGACGAGTATGAAGGCTTGGACGACACTGCGACAGGCCCTACAACGACAAACGACCCAACAACACTGGCGCTCCTCCATCAACTTGATATTCTTTAGGGGTGTTAGTCCTCATTTTCAACCCTTTTGGTCATTCGATGACAAAGGGGAGAAATTTGAGGTAGCCTTCAAGCGGTTCTACTTTTATGGGCTTTTTTTTAAGTTACAACTCTCGTTCTTTTGAAGACTTTGTTGGATCGAGTTGTAATCTTAAACTCTATGGTGGCCTGATACTTTTGCTATGCTTTCCTGCATGCTTATTCCTTATTAATGTTTGTGCACGCATGCTGGATTACATCAGTCACCATATTTCATCATGCATTTCAAATTCTTCATATTATATGTCAATGCGTCTATGAATTACAAGATATAGGGGGAGATCTCCATGATTCTACTCTTCAAGTGTGCTTTGCTTCAAAATCAAATTCCTCACTGTGCACATCTTCAGGGGGAGTTCTTCTATATCTTGCAATCAAATTCCTCAATTCCAATATTTACACTTCATATGTTTATCCTCGTTGAAAACTTAACCTATATTATCATCAGTCACCAAAAAGGGGGAGATTGTAAGTGCATCTAGTGCCCCTTAGTGATTTTGGTGTATTGAAAACTTATAGGTTAAGGGACTAATGTGTTTATGAGTGTACACAGGTCTATAAGTCTATGAGGAGTTTGATATTTACAGAGAAAGTCGACCCCTAAAAATGAAGTTCTTCGACTAAAGACTTTGGCTTTCTGAAGACTTTGAAAGTGAAGAAATTGGTGCAATCCTGAAGACTTGGTATTCATTCGAGGAGCATGAAGCATGGAGACTTTTTTTTTCGCAGTTTCATTTTCTCTTTCTTGAGTCATAGGAAACACCATACTGTTAAAGGGGGCAATGCTACTATCCTTTTACCACACTTGTGCTTCAAAGTAGCACCATGATCTTCGTGATAGAGAGTCTCCTATGTTGTTACTTTCATATACTATTGGGAATTTTTCATTATAGATCTTGGCTTGTATATTCCAATGATGGGATTCCTCAAAATGCCCTAGGTCTTCGTGAGCAAGCAAGTTGGATGCACACCCACTTAGTTTCTTCTGTTGAGCTTTCATACATTTATAGGTCTAGTGCATCCGTTGCATGGCAATCCCTACTCCTTGCATTGACATCAATCGATGGGCATCTCCATAGTCCGTTGATTAGCCTCGTTGATGTGAGACTTTCTCCTTTTTGTCTTCTCCACGACCACCATCCTATTCCACCTATAGTGCTATGTCCATGGCTCACGCTCATGTATTGCGTGAAGATTGAAAAAGTTTGAGAACATCAAAAGTATGAAACAATTGCTTGGCTTGTCATCGGGGTTGTGCATGATTTAAATATGTTGTGTGGTGAAGATGGAGTATTGCCAGACTATATGACTTTGTAGGGATAACTTTCTTTGGCCATGTTATTTTGAGAAGACATGATTGCTTAGTTAGTATGCTTGAAGTATTATTATTTTTATGTCAATGTGAACTTTTATCTTGAATCTTTCGGATCTGAATATTCATGCCACAATTAAGAAGAATTACATTGAAATTATGCCAAGTAGCACTCCGCATCAAAAATTCTGTTTTTATCATTTACCTACTCGAGGACGAGCAGGAATTAAGCTTGGGGATGCTGATACGTCTCCAACGTATCTATAATTATTGATTGCTCCATGCTATATTATCTTCTGTTTTGGATGTTTATCGGCTTTATTATACACTTTTTTATTATTTTTGGGACTAACCTATTAACCCAGAGCCCAGTGCCAGTTTCTGTTTTTTTTGCCTATTTTTGGGTTTTGAAGGAAATCAAACGGAGTCCAATTGACCTGAAACTTCACGGAACTCATTTTTGGAAGAAAAGCAACCCGGGAGACTTGGAGTCTACGTCAAGGAAGCTTTGAGGAGGCCACGAGGAAGGGGTGCGCGCCCACCCCCCTAGGGCGCGCCCTCCACCCTCGTGGGCCCCTCGTGGCCTCCCTGACGTACTTCTTCCGCCTATATATCTCCATATACCCTAAAACTACCGGAGAGCACAATAGATTGGGAGTTCCGCCAGAAGCCTTCATAGCCACCGAAAGCCAATCTAGACTAGTTCCGGCACCCTACCGGAGGGGGCAACTCCTCTTCGGTGGCCATCTTCATCATCCCGGTGCTCTCCATGAAGAGGAGGGAGTAGTTCTCCCTCGGGGTTGAGGGTATGTACCAGTAGCTATGTGTTTGATCTCTCTCTCTCTCATGTTCTGGAGGTGATACGATCTTGATGTATCGCGAGCTTTGCTATTATATTTGGATCCTATGATGTTTTCTCCCCCCTTTACTCTCTTGTAATGGATTGAGTTTCTCCTTTGAAGTTATCTTATCGGATTGAGTCTTTAAAAATTTGAGAACACTTGATGTATGTCTTGCCGTGCATATCTGTGGTGACAATGGGATATCACATGATTCGCTTGATGTATGTTTTGGTGATGAACTTGTGGGTTCATCCCATGAACCTATGCATAGGGGTTGGCACACGTTTTCGTCGTGATTCTCCGGTAGAAACTTTGGGGCACTCTTTGAGGTTCTATGTGTTGGTTGAATAGATGAATCTGAGATTGTGTGATGCATATCGTATAATCATACCCACGGATACTTGAGGTGACATTGGAGTATCTAGGTGACATTAGGGTTTTGATTCATTTGTGTCTTAAGGTGTTATTCTAGTACGAACTCTAGGGCTATTTGTGACACTTATAGGAATAGCCCAACGGATTGATTGGAAAGAATAACTTTGAGGTGGTTTCGTACCCTACCATAATCTCTTCGTTCATTCTCCGCTATTAGTGACTTTGGAGTGACTCTTTGTTGCATGTTGAGGGATAGTTATGTGATCCAATTATGTTATTATTGTTGAGGGAACTTGCACTAGCGAAATTATGAACCCTAGGCCTTGTTTCAACGCATTGCAATACCGTTTACGCTCACTTTTATCATTAGTTACCTTGCTGTTTTTATAATTTTAGATTACAAATACCTTTATCTACCATCCATATACCACTTGTATCACCATCTCTTCACCGAACTAGTGCACCTATACAATTTACCATTGTATTGGGTGTGTTGGGGACACAAGAGTCTCTTTGTTATTTGGTTGCAGGGTTGCTTGAGAGAGACCATCTTCATCCTATGCCTCCTACGAATTGATAAACCTTAGATCATCCACTTGAGGGAAATTTGCTACTGTCCTACAAACCTCTACACTTGGAGGCCCAACAACGTCTACAAGAAGAAGGTTGTGTAGTAGACATCAATTCCTCAGTGAATAATTCATAAAAATCGCCTACTCACCCCCCTCTAGTCGATATAACGCACTTTCAACATGGAATTAACTCGCACACAAGTACAAAGATATGATTTTTCAAACTTTTTGGTTAGGCGTTGCATGTAGATATAGTTCAAATTTTAATTACGGTCATTAAATGGTTAGACAATCACTTAAATGTCTTTAAAAGGTCAAATGACCCCTAGAATTTTCCAAAATTTCATATTATAGTTGTAGTAGTGCATGTTAGACGTAGAAAAAATTTGAAGGCCATAAGAGGAAGCTATCTCCCGTTCGTCATCAAACATGCATTGTTCCCTCTCGAAACCACGGACCTTTTAGCGAGTTGCTCCGGTTTGTGAGGGGTGTGTGCCCAAACTTTCGTCGAACATGTCAATTTCTTTACCACATCATCTTGGTGGATGACATTAAATCAAGAAAGGTTTCATGTTTTTCTGATCATTTTTTAATTTTTTGGAATTAAATTTCCATGGCATCCACTCCATGCATGTTCCCATGCCTTGACGCCAATATGTTTGAAAATTCCTTATAATTTACGGCACATGGAATTAACTCGCACACAAGTACACACAAATTTGATTTTTCAAACCATTATGGTTAGGTGTTTCATGTAGATGTAGTTCAAATTTGAATTACGTTCATGAAATGGTTAGAAAATGACTTAAATGTCTTTAAAAGGTCAAATGACCCATAAATTTACCAAATTTTCACATGAAAGTTGTATTAGTGCATGCGTAGGAAAAAATTTGAAAGCCGTAAGAGGAAGTTATCTCCTGTTCGTCATCAAACATGCATTGTTCCCTCTGGGAACCATGAACCTTCTAGCGAGTTGCTCCGGTTTGTGAGGGGCGTGTGTCCAAACGTTCATCAAACATGCCAATTTCTTTACCACATCATCTTGGTGGCATGACATTACATCAACCAAGGTTTCATGTGTTTCTGATCATTTTCCTATATATTTTTGAATTAAAATGCCATGTCACTCCATGCATACATATGCATGTGTCCATGTCATGAGACCAATATGCTTGAAAATTCCTTCTAATTTACTGCACATGGAATTAACTCGCACACAAGTACACAGATATATTTTTTCAAACCGTTTGGTTAGGCGTTGCATGTAGATGTAGTTCAAATTTGAATTACGGTCATTAAATGGTTAGAAAATCACTTAAATGTCTTTAAAAGGTCAAATGACCCCTAGAATTTTCCAAAATTTCATATTACAGTTGTAGTAGTGCACATTAGACGTAGAAAAATTTGAATGTTGTAAGAGGAAGCTATCTCCTGTTCGTCATCAAACATGCATTGTTCCCTCTGGTAACCATGAACCTTCTAGCGAGTTGCTCCGGTTTGTGAGGGGTGTGTGCCCAAACTTTCGTCAATGTAGCGACCCGACCCGAATGGATCAAGTCTTTGTGCTTAAGTGTCATCCCTGGATCGGTATGCTGACACACACAGTACTCGAGGATTTATAACAGAGGTAAATCACATGTATAAGTAACGTAAATACTATTACCTCAATCCAAATAGCGGAAGTAACAAGGTTGTGGATTCCCATCAACACCAACGACAAAGTTGAGTGTAGAAATCGTAACCCTAACGTATCACTTACTCGTCGTAAGATAATCCTGCAACATGAGACGTTGCAGCCACAAAGGGTCAATACATTGAATGTACTGGAAAATTCACACCATAGAGAATGATGAATAAAGACTATCACTACATGCATATTTGGCTAGTGGAAAAGCTCTATGGTTATATTTTGCGTAAAGCCAATCTTTCCCTACTGCAAAGGAATAAATTTTATTTAACTATCATGGTGGTTGTTGAACATTGAGAATGGTTGACAGCATTCTCAATCCCAATTAAATAACATCATTAAACCCAACAAACTTAATTTAAAGTAACATGATGAGATTCACATGATAATGCAAGTACTAGATACTCAAGATGTCCATAACCGGGGACACGGCTAATCATGATTAATTTATACACTCTGCAGAGGTTTGCGCACTTTTCCCCACAAGACTCGATCACCTCCGTTTGGTTTCTCGCACTACATGGTGTTTGAGAAGACGGATGACTGAGACATAGTCTTTCAGAAGCGCTAGCACCTTACGATGGATAGACCGTTACACCTACTTTCCCCTACATCTTCTAGTCTAACCCTGTAAGAGTTCGCATGACTTAATCAACTATGCTAGAGCCCATAATAGCTTGTGGCTGCACACAGAAGTTTCTAGTATGAAAAATCTCATGATCCCTTTGAGCCTGGGTGGCGGTCCATAAAAAAACAGGCAATCCTGGAATAACCAGGTGCCTCAATCCACCCAGATGTGTGTTTAAGTTGCCACCTTAAGTAAACCATTAATTAACAATCTCACATCTGTCATGGATACTCTCAAAACCCAATCCACATCTACGAGCATAGCATGGCGAAGTAAGCATAATGTAATAGTAACTCCCAAGGTATGAATGCAGGGCAATAGGTTCCTACCTCATCAACTACTTCCCAATCCACAATTTAATTAGATCCTAATCATGCA
Organism: Triticum urartu; assembly: GCF_003073215.2. Lineage (NCBI taxonomy): Eukaryota > Viridiplantae > Streptophyta > Magnoliopsida > Poales > Poaceae > Triticum > Triticum urartu. The sequence goes on along the minus strand of NC_053027.1, from coordinate 164,170,625 downwards.
ATGTTTGAGGATTGATCTAATGCAATAAAACTGGGTATGAAAGGGGATATGATCAAAGTGTGAACTTGCCTGCAATGTTGATGAAGATGATTCGCACTCATAACTCTTGATAGATCTACTCGTCACACTCCGGTCAATCTATCGTAATCAAGCAATAGTAACCACACATAAGCAATCACTCAAAAGACCAGAAAGATCGAAGAAGTTGATTCGAAAAACATCAAAACTAAGCAAATAACTCTTGCAACATAAAACAATTTCTAACAGTACCAAAATTATGTGAATTTGGCCTTATCAGAAAGTTCAGGTCAAGAGCTTTGATTTGCAAAAAGAATCAACTCAAACAGAGCTACGAAACTCAAGTTATGATCAAACAAAGTTTGAATCAAAATCTAATCTACTTCAAATTTTAAAAGTTTCAAAAGCATGTTTAAGTTGTTTATCTGGATAGAGGAGATCATAATGAAGACGTCAGCATTGGTTTCGTTGGATTTGGACTAACGAGTAAAAGTTACGGTGTTTTGAAGATCAGGGGCTAAACTGTAAATAAAACATCTACAAAGAAGTCCCTGACTAAACTAGAGAAAAAGAAAAAGACTAAATAACGAACGTTCGTTTGATAAACCTAACCAGCGAACTTTCTCTAAATAAATAAACCTAAACAAAAATCGGCTTTAAAAGAAAACCAGAGAAAACCTATAAAATATAAAATAAACCGGACCGGGGGCGGTTTATACAGGTTCGGTAGCAGTCTATGGTGAAAAATCAGTAGCGGGGCGGATCCGACCGGCGGTGAACTCCGGCGCAGGCGTCGGGGCGGCGGACGCATCCGGCAAGGCAGCTGGCGATGGCAGGTGGCGGGGTGCGGCGTGGCGTGGCAGGCAGCGGCGCGACGGCGCTAGCAGGCGGTGGCGCAGGCGATGCAGCGGGCGGCGGCACCGGCGAGCAGCGGCGTGGCGGCGACGGGATGCGGGAGGCGGCGATGCAGCAAGGAGGAGAGGAACGGGGCCCGGGGCCTCGAGTTTTATAGGTGAGCGGAGGAGGACTTGGAGAAGGGGGCGAGGTCGAGGCGGCGGCGGAGTCCTGGTGCAGGACGGCGGCGGCGTCCGGCGTGCGAGTGCGGGAGTCTGCCCAAGCTCGGGGACGAGCGGGGTGCAGCGCTGGGCTGGGCTGCAGCCTAGCTGGCTAGCTGAGCCGGCCCAGTTCGGCGGAGGGAAACTTTTTTTTTAAACACATTTTTTTTCAGAGAACTAAAATAATAAAAACAAAATAACTAAAAATATTATATAGGCATATAATATACCAAAATTTTCAGAAAAAGATTTCCTACAACGTGAACATTTTTATAACTTCAAATAAAATCCACACAAATTCAGATAAATCAAAGAGTGCTACTGGTCTATTAAAATCCAATAATAATCATTTTAAAAATACCAAAATTAATTCAAATTTATTTCTCTCCAATTTTCTGATGTAGGGAATCATGTTACCCTATTTTCCATAAATTTTATTTTTGGAGAAAAATAATTTGAATAAAACTCAAATAACTCCAAATTGAAAATAAATTCAAAATAACTTTGAATTTAATTCTTTGAAACTCCCAACTCATATTTCATATGTTTTGAAGAAGTCATTTTATCTTCGCTCGTGAAAATCATTGAGTTGCATAAAGTTTCAGAATTGGAAATATTTTCCAATGAAATTCAAATATTTTCAACAACCCTTGTCATTTAAATAAATGGAAGAAGTCATGTCATCTTCTCTCCGGGGTTTTGTAATGAAAAGAATTTGAATTCACAGAGATCATAAAACCAAGATGAAAGTTTGGGAAAGTCCTTTTATTCCCTCTCATTTAACTTTCAAAGAGGTTTCGAATCTCACTCAATCAATCACTCAACAATCAAACAATCAATCTATCTATTTATTAATTATAACATTCCAAAATTTAGAATTTTGGGATGTCACAGTCAAACATGCCAATTTCTTTACCACATCATCTTGGTGGATGACATTAAATCAAGCAAGGTTTCATGTTTTTCTAATCATTTTTTCATTTTTTGGAATTAAAATTTTATTTTTCAAACCATTATGGTTAGGCGTTGCATGTAGATGTAGTTCAAATTTGAATTACGGTCATGAAATGGTTATAAAATCACTTAAATGTCTTGAAAATGTCAAATGACCACTAAAATTAACCAAATTTTCATATGACAGTTGTATGTTTGCTTGTTAAACGTAGGAAAAAAATTTGAAGGCCGTAAGAGGGAGCTATCCCCCATTCGTCATCAAACATGCATTGTTTCCACTCGGAACCACGAACCTTCTAGTGATTTGCTCCGGTTTGTGAGGGGTGTGTGTCCAAACGTTCGTCAAACAAGACAATTTCTTTACCACATCATCTTGGTGGCATAACATTACATCAACCAAGGTTTCATGTGTTTCTGATCATTTTGCAATTTTTTTAATTAACATGCCATGTCACTCCATGCATAAGTATGCATGTGTCCATGTCGTGAGACCAATATATTCGAAAATTCTTTCTAATTTACTGCACATGGAATTAACTCGCACACAAGTACACATATATTATTTTTCAAACCGTTTTGCTTAGGTGTTGCACGTAGATGTAGTTCAAATTTGAATTACGATCATTAAATGGTTAGAAAATCACTTAAATGTCTTTAAAAGGTCAAATGACCCCTAGAATTTTCCAAATTTTCATATTAAAGTTGTAGTAGTGCACGTTAGACGTAGAAAAAGTTTCAAGGCCGTAAGAGGAAGCTATCTCCCGTTCGTCATCAAACATGCATTGTTCCCTCTAGGAACCACGAACTTCTAGCGAGTTGCTCCGGTTTGTCTGGGGTGCATGCCCAAACTTTCATCAAACATGCCAATTTCTATACCACAAATATCTTGGTGGATGACATTAAATCAAGCAAGGTTTCATGTTTTTCTGATCATTTCTTAAATTTTTGGAATTAAAATTCCATGGCATCCACTCCATGCATGTTCCCATGCCTTGACACCAATATGTTTGATAATGCCTTCTAATTTACTGCACATGGAATTAACTCGCGCACAAGTACACACAAATTTGATTTTTCAAACCATTATGGTTAGGCGATGCATGTAGAAGTAGTTCAAATTTGATTTACGGTCATGAAATGGTTATAAAATCACTTAAATGTCTTTAAAAGGTCAAATGACCCCTAAAATTTACCAAATTTTCACATGACAGTTGTATTAGTGCACGTTAAACGTAGGAAAAAAATTGAAGGCCGTAAGAGGAAGTTATCTATCGTTCGTCATCAAACATGCATTGTTCCCTCTCGGAACCACGAACCTTCTAGCGAGTTGCTCCGGTTCGTGAGGGGCGTGTGTCCAAACATTCGTCAAACATGCCAATTTCTTTACCACATCATCTTGGTGGCATGACATTACATCAACCAAGGTTTCATGTGTTTCTGATCATTTTTCTATTTTTTGAATTAAAATGTCATGTCACTCCATGCATACGTATGCATGTGTCCATGCCATGAGACCAATATGTTTGAAAATTCCTTCTAATTTAATGCACATGGAATTAACTCGCACGCAAGTACACTGATATGATTTTTCAAACCGTTTGGTTAGACGTTGCATGTAGATGTAGTCCAAATTTGAATTACGGTCATTAAATGGTTAGAAAATCACTTAAATGTCTTTAAAAGGTCAAATGACCCCTAGAATTTTCCAAATTTTCATATTACAGTTGTAGTAGTGCATGTTAAACGTAGAAAAAAATTGAAGGCCGTAAGAGGAAGCTATCTCCCGTTCGTCATCAAACATGCATTGTTCCCTTTGGTAACCACGAACATTCTAGCGAGTTGCTCCGGTTTGTGAGGGGTGTGTGCCCAAACTTTCATCAAACAAGCCAATTTCTTTACCACATCATCTTGGTGGATGACATTAAATCAAGCAAGGTTTCATGTTTTTCTGATCATTTTTAAATTTTTTGAATTAAAATTCCATGGCATCCACTCCATGCATGTTCCCATTCCTTGACACCAATATGTTTGAAAATTCCTTCTAATTTACAGCACATGGAATTAACTCGCCCACAAGTACACAAAAATTTGTTTTTTCAAACCATTATGGTTAGGCGTTGCATGTAGATGTAGTTAAAATTTGAATTACGGTCATGAAATGGTTAGAAAATCACTTAAATGTCTTGAAAAGGTCAAATGGACCCTAAAATTTACCAAATTTTCACATGACAGTTGTATTTGTGCACGTTAAATGTAGGAAAAAATCTGAAGGCTGTAATAGGAAGCTATCTCCCGTTCGTCATCAAACATGCATTGTTTCCTCTCAAAACCACGAACCTTCTAGCGATTTGCTCCGGTTTGTGAGGGGTGTGTGTCCAAACGTTCGTCAAACAAGCCAATTTCTTTACCACATCATCTTGGTGGCATGACATTACATCAACCAAGGTTTCATGTGTTTCTGATCATTTTTCTATTTTTTGAACTAAAATGTCATGTCACTCCATGCATACGTATGCATGTGTCCATGTCGTGAGACCAATATATTTGAAAATTCTTTCTAATTTAGTGCACATGGAATGAACTCGCACACAAGTACACATATATTATTTTCCAAACCATTTTGCTTAGGCGTTGCATGTAGATGTAGTTCAAATTTTAATTATGATCATTAAATGGTTAGAAAATCACTTCAATGTCTTTAAAAGGTCAAATGACCCCTAGAATTTTCCAAAATTTCATATTACCGTTGTAGTAGTGCACATTAGACGTAGAAAAAATTTGAAGGCCGTAAGAGGAAGCTATCTCCCGTTCGTCATCAAACATGCATTGTTCCCTTTGGTAACCACGAACATTCTAGCGAGTTGCTCCGGTTTGTCTGGGGTGCATGCCCAAACTTTCATAAAACATGCCAATTTCTATACCACATCATCTTGGTGGATGACATTAAATCAAGCAAGGTTTCATGTTTTTCTGATCATTTCTTAAATTTTTGGAATTAAAATTCCATGGCATCCACTCCATGCATGTTCCCATGCCTTGACACCAATATGTTTGATAATTCCTTCTAATTTACTGCACATGGAATTAACTCGCGCACAAGTACACACAAATTTGATTTTTCAAACCATTATGGTTAGGCGATGCATGTAGATGTAGTTCAAATTTGATTTACGGTCACGAAATGGTTATAAAATCACTTAAACGTCTTTAAAAGGTCAAATGACCCCTAAAATTTACCAAATTTTCACATGACAGTTGTATTAGTGCACGTTAAACGTAGGAAAAAAATTGAAGGCCGTAAGAGGAAGTTATCTATCGTTCGTCATCAAACATGCATTGTTCCCTCTCGGAACCACGAACCTTCTAGCGAGTTGCTCCGGTTTGTGAGGGGCGTGTGTCCAAACATTCGTCAAACATGCCAATTTCTTTACCACATCATCTTGGTGGCATGACATTACATCAACCAAGGTTTCATGTGTTTCTGATCATTTTTCTATTTTTTGAATTAAAATGTCATGTCACTCCATGCATACGTATGCATGTGTCCATGCCGTGAGACCAATATGTTTGAAAATTCCTTCTAATTTACTGCACATGGAATTAACTCGCACACAAGTACACAGATATGATTTTTCAAACCGTTTTGTTAGGCGTTGCATGTAGATGTAGTTCAAATTTGAATTACGGTCATTAAATGGTTAGAAAATCACTTAAATGTCTTTAAAATGTCAAATGACCCCTAGAATTTTGCAAAATTTCATATTACAGTTGTAGTAGTGCAAGTTAGACGTAGAAAAAATTTGAAGGCCATAAGTGGAAGCTATCTCCCGTTTGTCATCAAACATGCATTGTTCCCTTTGGTAACCATGAACATTCTAGCGAGTTGCTCCGGTTTGTGAGGGGTGTGTGCCCAAACTTTCGTCAAACATGCCAATTTCTTTACCACATCATCTTGGTGGATGACATTAAATCAAGCAAGGTTTCCTGTTTTTCTGATCATTTTTTAATTTTTTGGAATTAAAATTCCATGGCATCCACTCCATGCATGTTCCCATGCCATGACACCAATATGTTTGGAAATTCCTTCTAATTTACTGCACATGGAATTAACTGGTACATAAGTACACGAAAATTTGATTTTTCAAACCATTATGGTTAGGCGTTGCATGTAGATGTAGTTCAAATTTGAAATACGGTCATGAAATGGTTAGAAAATCACTTAAATGTCCTGAAAAGGTCAAATGACCCCTAAAATTTACCACATTTTCACATGACAGTTGTATTACTACACGTTAAACGTAGGAAAAAATTTGAAGGCCGTAAGAGGAAGCTATCTCCCGTTCGTCATCAAACATGCATCGATTCCTCTCGGAACCACGAACCTTCTAGCGATTTGCTCCAGTTTGTGAGGGGTGTGTGTCCAAACGTTCGTCAAACAAGCCAATTTCTTTAACACATCATCTTGGTGGCATGACATTACATCAACCAAGGTTTCATGTGTTTCTGATCATTTTTCTATTTTTTGAATTAAAATGCCATGTCACTCCATGCATACGTATGCATGTGTCCATGTCGTGAGACCAATATCTTTGAAAATTCTTTCTAATTTACTGCACATGGAATTAACTCGCACACAAGCACACATATATTATTTTTCAAACCATTTTGCTTAGGCATTGCATGTGGATGTAGTTCAAATTTGAATTACGATCATTAAATGGTTAGAAAATCACTTAAATGTCTTTAAAAGATCAAATGACCCCTAGAATTTTCCAAAATTTCATATTACAGTTGTAGTAGTGCACGTTAGATGTAGAAAAAATTTGAAGGCCGTAAGAGGAAGCTATCTCCCGTTCGTCATCAAACATGCATTGTTCCCTCTGGGAACCACGAACCTTCTAGCGAGTTGCTCCGGTTTGTGAGGGGTGCGTGCCCAAACTTTCGTCAAACATGCCAATTTCTATACCACATCATCTTGGTGGATGACATTATATCAAGCAAGGTTTCATGTTTTTCTGATCATTTTTTAATTTTTTGCTATTCAAATTCCATGGCATCCACTCCATGCATGTTCCCATGCCTTGACACCAATACATTTGAAAATGCCTTCTACTTTACTGCACATGGAATTAACTCGCGCACAAGTAAACAAAAATTAGATTTTTCAAACCATTATTGTTAGGCGTTGCATGTAGATGTAGTTCGAATTTGATATACGGTCATGAAATGGTTATAAAATCACTTAAATGTCTTTAAAAGGTCAAATAACCCCTAAAGTTTACCAAATTTTCACATGAGAGTTGTATTAGTGCACGTTAAACGTAGGAAAAAATTGAAGGCCGTAAGAGGAACTTATCTCCCATTCGTCATCAAACATGCGTTGTTCCCTCTCAGAACCACGAACCTTCTAGCGAGTAGCTTCGTTTGTGAGGGGCGTGTGTCCAAACGTTCGTGAAACATGCCAATTTATTTACCACATCATCTTGGTGGCATGATATTACATCAACCAAGGTTTCATGTGTTTCTGATCATTTTTCTATTTTTTTGAATTAAAATGCCATGTCACTCCATGCATATGTATGCATTTGTCCATGTCGTGAGACCAATATGTTTGAAAATTCCTTCTAATTTACTGCATATGGAATTAACTCGCACACAAGTACACAGATATCGTTTTCCAAACCGTTTGGTTAGGCGTTGCATGTAGATGTAGTTCAAATTTGAATTACGGTCATTAAATGGTTAGAAAATCACTTAAATGTCTGTAAAAGGTCAAATGACCCCTAGAATTTTCCAAAATTTCATATTACAGTTGTAGTAGTGCACGTTAGATGTAGAAAAAATATGAAGGCCGTAAGAGGAAGCTGTCTCCCGTTCCTCATCAAACATGCATTGTTCCCTCTAGTAACCACGAACCTTTTAGCAAGTTGCTCTGGCTTGTGAGGGGTGTGTGCCCAAACTTTCGTTAAACATGCCAATTTCTTTACCACATCATCTTGGTGGATGACATTAAATCAAGCAAGGTTTCATGTTTTTCTGATATTTTTTAATTTTTTGGAATTAAAATTCCATGGCATCCACTCCATGCATGTTCCCATGCCTTGACACCAATATGTTTGAAAATTCCTTCTAATTTACTGCACATGGAATTAACTCGCGCACAAGTACACAAAAATTTGATTTTTCAGACCATTATGGTTAGGCGTTGCGTGTAGATGTAGTTCAAATTTGAATTACGGTCATGAAATGGTTAGAAAATCACTTAAATGTCTATAAAAGGTCAAATGACCCCTAAAATTTACCCATTTTTCACATGATAGTTGTGTTAGTGCATGTTAAACATAGGAAAAAATTGAAGGCCTTAAGAGGAAGCTATCTCCCATTCGTCATCAAACAAGCATTGTTTCCTCTTAGAACCACGAACCTTCTAGCGAGTTGCTCCGTTTTGTGAGGGGTGTGTGTACAAATGTTCGTCAAACAAGCCAATTTCTTTACCACATCATCTTGGTGGCATGACATTACATCAACCAAGGTTTCATGTTTTTCTGATCATTTTTGTATTTTTCAGCTAAAATGCCATGTCAGTCCATCCATACATATGCATGTGTCCATGTTGTGAGACCAATATATTTGAAAATTCTTTGTAATTTACTGCACATGGAATTAACTCGCACACAAGTACACATATATGATTTTTCAAACCGATTTGCTTAGGTGTTGCATGTAGATGTAGTTCAAATTTGAATTATGATCATTAAATGGTTTAAAAATCACTTAAATGTCTTTAATAGGTCAAATGACCCCTAGAATTTTCCAAAATTTCATATTACAGTTGTAGTAGTGCATGTTAAGCGTAGAAAAAATTTGACGGCCGTAAGAGGAAGCTATCTCCCATTTCGTCATCAAACATGCATTGTTCCCTCTTGGAACCACGAACCTTCTAGCGAGTTGCTCCGGTTTGTGAGGGGTGTGTGTCCAAACTTTCGTCAAACATGCCAATTTCTTTGCCAAATCATCTGGGTGGCATGACATTACATCAACCAAGGTTTCATGTGTTTCTGATTTTTTTTGCAATTAAAATGCCATGCCACTCCATGCATACATATTCATGCATATGTGTCCATGTCGTGATACAAATATGTTTGAAAATTTCTTCTAGTTTACTACACATGGAATTAAGTCGCACACAAGTACACAAATATGATGTTTCAAACCGTTTTGGTTAGGTGTTGCATGTAGATGTAGTTCAAATTTGAATTACGGTCATTAAATGGCTAGAAAATCACTTAAATGTCTTTAAAAGGTCAAATGACCCCTAGAATTTTCAAAAAATTCACATTACAGTTGTAGTAGTGCACATTAGACGTAGAAAAAAATTGAAGGCCGTAAGAGGAAGCTATCTATTGTTCGTCATCAAGATGCACGGTTCCCTCTCGGAACCATGAGCCTTCTAGTAAGTTGCTCTGGTTTGTGAGGGGTGTGTGTCCAAACTTTGGTCAAACATGCCAATTTTTTTACCACATCATCTTCGTGGCATGACATTACATCAACCAAGGTTTCATGTGTTTCTGAATTTTTTTTTGGAATTGAAATGCCATGTCACTCCATGCTTAATTGTGTCATAGCTGTTAGACCAATATGTTTGAAAATTCCTTCCAATTTACTGCACATGGAATTAAATCGCAAACAAGTACACGAAATATGAATTTTCAAACCGTTATGGTTAGCTGCTGCATGTACATGTAGTTCAAATTTCAATTACGGTCATTAAATGGCTAGAAAATCACTTAAATGTCTTAGAAGGTCAAATTAACGATGGAATTTTCCAAAATTTGACATGACAGTTGTATTAGTACTACAAAATTTCTTGTTCATTTAAAACACCATCTGTTGGCACCTTATTCCAAATTTGTATTTCATAGCTAATAAAAAATATCTACAACATCACACACAGTTGTTTTCTAGGAACTGTTTGTGATGAAAATATCGGGGTCTATTTAAGTCTCCCTCCTTAAGCTTCGCTGGCTCGTCTGCTCTAGTGCCGGCAACCCCCGAATCCCCGAATCCCGATCCCCATTCCTACACCCCCTTCTTACAAAGATGACGCTGTGGAAACGCTTCGTGAAGGCATGTACGATGGTTGCGTCCACCCCCCAAGCACCGCCGCCTGCGCTGAGAGCGCGTCCGCCTATGCTGATAGTGTCGCCGCATCCGCATTGAGCGCTGGTGCTTCTGCTGAGAGGGCGTCTGCGGCAGCCGATAGGGCAGCAGCAGTAGCCGAGACGGCTGCAGCTGCTCCTATGACGGCGGCTGCAAACGCCGAGAGCGCTTGAGCTGCCATCTATGCCGCTGATGTCGCCCTGGCCTGGGTCGAGGCCATCCATGGCAACATCGAGGATGCACACGCCAATATATTCCAGGCCACCTGGGACTCCAACATGCAACCCACATCTGAAAAGGCGGTGGTGGCCATGGAGCACCTGCTTCCTCATGAGGTCACCGAGCGGGAGCTGGAGATGCATGAGGTGGCGGAGATCGAGGAGCACCGGGAGGAGGAGTTGCACATGGCCAAGGTCGAGGTAGAGAAGAGTCTGTTCGTCGAGGAATCGGCGGTGGACTACCAACGCGAGCTCTAGCGTAGCCACTACTACGAGTACTACAACCTTGAGGGTGGCGCCGAGGACGAGGACGAGGACGCGGTCGACTTCAGCAGGGGGGACACGGAGTCCACCAATGGCGTCATGTCGCCAAGACAAGTCATCGACGTCTCATCTCACACTGGCGATGCATAGGCCGGCGCGGTGGTGGATTTTTAATTATGCGTACTTAGGCTTTGTTTTTAATGCTGGTCTTTTGTTAGAGCAATGTTTAGGTCAACTAGCTCTGTGTAATTACTAAAAGTGGTCGATTCAGTAAGTGTGGTCTATCTGCTGTACTCTCTTTTCTGTGGCCAAATTAGCAAGCGATGTTAAATTATGCAATGATGTACCCGGGGAAATTTCCACCAAAATTAGAATTATCAAACTCATCCCATGCGCGTAAAGCAGAAGAATCATTTGCGATGCACACAATCATTCAAAGTGAATGGTCCAGCGGCACCACCCACGTTCAAAGTGAGTGTGCCCATGCCTTGAGACCAAAATTTGAATTATCAAACTCATCCCATGCACGTAAAGCGGAAAAATCGTTTGCGATGCACACAATCGTTCAAATTGAATGGTCCGGCGGCACCACGCACAAAGTTTCCCTCCACATTTCCAAAATGTTGGCCTATCGCCAACATATCTACCCCCGCCCCCATTCCCCCATTCCCCACCACCTTTTCTCCCAGATCACAAGTCACATTTCCCTTGTTTCCTCCTTCCTTCCTTCCTTTCTAAGCTATAGCCGCTTCCTCTCTCTCGCCGTCTCACATACTACCGCCGGGGTCTCCATGGTCTTCTTCAAAGACATCTCCAGCAGTTCCTCTAGCACCACCTGGGTATGCCTCTCTTTCCTCTCTCGGGCTATGACTTGGAATGAAGGATTTTTACCCGGAAGTCGATTTGAGTCGTTTCTTCCACTTGTAGCTCCCTAAGACCATCAGTGGCAACTAATGGAGTGGGGTGGCTGAAGATCTATCTGCTCGTTGTCACAATCAATCTTCATGCATGAAGCTAGTGCAGAGAAGGTTAGACCCTATTTCGTTGTTACAAATCATTTGTTAGATGTGATTCAGACACTGTCACGGTCCCAACCCATTCATACCACACCTTCAACCAAACGCATCCTAAGACAGTGTCACAGCTTGTACCTAGTATCTTAAATTGGTGTCATCTTATCGGCGGTGCCATTAGAAAATTATTTGGCACCGCTTTAGAAATTTGTGCAGCCCACTTTGGTCCACACATCCGAGCAGCCAAGCAGTAAAATACTAAATCTTTATGGCACAAAGGAACTGGGCATCGGAGCAACTACGTGCTCCGGAGTCTGGGTCCCTGATTTTTTTCCGCTGCATCGGCTCGCCAGTGCAGGGCACCGGTGCGAGATGTAGGAACAATTGTCTTTACCCCTGTTTTCACATACATAGTGGACGTCCTTAGTGCTATTAGTTCTATGTTACTAAATTTTTGCATGTACACACATGTTAGTAACAATTTGCTGTCATCCAAACACTGTCGCTATGCTGTTGCCGTTATATTTACCTTCCTCATAAAATGTTCAATTTGTTATTTATTGTACATGAGTAAGAACTTGTAGCATCGTTGTAGTTAATTATAGCTTCTAATGTTCTAGAATTTGTTTGTTGTCTCGGTACCAATTATTTCATTTGCACATTGATCTTTTTGAGAAGATATGTCATAATTAACATGTTTCTTCAGTTTTTTCAAAATAAGCATTGATGATTTTCTATGTTGCTATAAACCCATTTCCCCTACAATTGTTACTGATCTAGTTTTAAATATTATAGCATGAACGGAAGTGTTATAATTGGAGTGGGTTGATCAAGAGTGGCCACAGTCTTTGCTAAGATGGTGTTGGCGAAGGAGGAGGCACTTTCCCACTTGGCCCGTGCAAAACGGGTTCTTACTGAACTGAAAGCAGAGGTGGCTAAGACGAGCCTGGATGGTCTCGATTAGGGAAATGAATATATTGTTCTTGTGAAGTTGAACTAGATATATGTTGTACTGTGCTGTTTTTCATGTAGCTACCGCATTATGATGTTATAATATATTTATGTGCCTGATGTGAAATTGGCAAATAGCTGTTTGATATGAAATGTGAATTTGCGTAATACTAGAATTATTAATTGTAAACTAATAAAACTGCTAAATGTGTCCTGGATCTTTGGAAATGGTTCTAGCAGTAAAAGCGCTTGTGATGGATAGCCTAATGCCACACAATTTTCTTCATCAAATCATGTGTGATATAGTTCAAAAAAGCAAACAGTCAACCAAGGAAGACCGTGTGTGATAGTTACACCTTTCAGACATGAGCCTACACATAAAACTGTGTGGGATGTACGTCCAAACAGAAACATTTTCCCTGGATTGACTGTGTGGGATGTACATAAGAACGGAGACGTATTCCTTTGATTGACTGTGTGTGATATACATATGAACGGAAATATTTTTCTGGGATTCACCGTGTGGGATGTACATACCTATGGAAATTATTTTCTTGGATTACCGTGTGGGATGTACATACCTACGGAAATGATTTTCTCGGATCATTGTGTGGGATGTACATACCTACGGAAATGATTTTCTCGGATTACCGTGTGGGATGTACATACCTACGGAAATGATTGGGTTTCGATGCCTCGCCGATCACACACGGCCCCAGCCTAGGTCCCAGGAGGGCCTATCCCCGACCATTTCTGGGTCGTGTGGGAAGGATACCCTATCGCACACACTCACTTGGCAACGGTTCCAAATGCCACCGTGGAAAGGGGTTAAAACCGTTTGTTTAGCACCGACGCGCACCAGTGATCTATCCTATAGCTGATAGTAGATGGGTAAGTCCTATTCATTGTGTCCATAAGAAAGGAGGTATAACTGTTGCTCCTAATGATAAGAATGAACTTATTCCACAAAGAATTTTTACAGGCTATAGAATGGTAACTGATTTCAGAAAATTAAATAAAGCTACTAGAAAAGATCATTACCCTTTGCCTTTTATTGACCAAATGCTTGAAAGATTATCTAAGAACACACATTTTTGCTTTCTTGATGGATATTCTGGCTTCTCGCAAATACCTGTTTCTCAACCTGATCAAGAAAAGACCACTTTTACTTGTCCTTTTGGAACCTATGCTTATAGACGTATGCCTTTTGGTTTATGTAATGCACCTGCTACCTTTCAAACATGTATGATGGCTATATTCTCTAACTTTTGTGAAAAGATTGTTGAGGTTTTCATGGATGACTTTTCTGTTTATGAGAAGTCTTTTGACGATTGTTTAAGCAATCTTGGTCGAGTTTTGCAGAGATGTGAACAAACAAACCTTGTCTTGAATTGGGAGAAGTGCATTATCTTGGGACATAAAATTTCTGAAAAAGGTATTGAAGTAGACCAAGCTAAGGTTGATGCTATTGAGAAAATGCCATGTCCCAAGGACATCAAAGGTATTCGTAGTTTCCTAGGTCATGCTAGTTTCTATAGGAGATTTATCAAAGACTTTTCAAAAATTTCTAGGCCACTCACTAATCTTTTGCATAAAGGATATTCCTTTTGTCTTTGATGATGATTGCCTTGAAGGCTTTGAAACACTCAAGAAAGCCTTAATTACTGCACCTATAGTGTCGGGGGTTTGGTGCGACATATGCCAACGGATGGCTTATCATGGTGGGGGCGAGTAGAACGTCGCCGGTGCCTGGAAACGGGATGAGGCGAAGACATGCATGCCGGCGAATCTTACCCAGCTTCGGGGCTCTCCAGGGAGATAATACCCCTACTGCTGCTCTGCGTGGTCTCCGCATGATCACTATGGCAAAGTGCTTACACGGTTGCTCCTTGAGCTATTTTCTGGTGGTAGGAGGGGGCAAGGCTAGCTCTCTCCCTTCTATATGATCTGGTCTAGAGCTAATGGGTTCCAACCCTTTGCATGGGTGCCCTGGGGGGTTTATATAGGCCTACCCCCCAGGGGTACAATGGTAATCCGGCTGGGCGCGGGCCCAGCTGTCAGTGTCTCTGGCCTCCGTCTTCTCTGCTGACCACTGGGGACCGCCGACTGGCGGGCCTCGCCGACTGGTCGCGTCCGCCGCGGGCGGGTCTTGCCGGCTGCTGATTACTGTAGCCATACTTCTGATGACGCGGGCTTGATCATGATGTCGTGGCAACAGCCCCGCCGCCTCGCAGGTGATCACTGTTGCCACTCCCCATCTCATCTTGACTAATGGCGCATGGGCCCCGGGGGAGGGCTCGGCCGACTCCCCCAGGCCGACTCCCGACGGGTCCGACTGGTGGTTCTCCCGCCGTCTCCCAAGGTCTCACTGACTGGCGGGCCCTGCTGCCTCCAGGCCGTACAGACAAGCCATCACGGGTGTAGGATTCGGCCCTGCGGTGCTGATGTCAGGGCCGGCATGGCAACAGTGCCACGTCGCACGGAGATCTTCCGGGGTACGGCGTGCTGTGGCCATGCCTGCCCTTGGTGAGGGGCGGAGGTGGGTTTTGTTGTAGCCACGCCAACTAGTAGAAAACAGGGCTTTGGTCCAGGCCGGGTCAGCCCATTAGTCCCGGTTCAGTCAAGAACCGGGACTAATGTGAGCATTTATCCCGGTTCGTGCGGCTAAGGCATTAGTCCCGGTTCACCTGGGCCCTTTAGTCCTGGTTCGTGCCACGAACCGGGACTAAAGGGTGCGATGCCCATTAGTCCCGGTTGGTGGCATCAACCGGGACTAAAGGTTAGACCTTTAGTACCGGTCGGTGCCACCAACCGGTACTAATGGGTTTTTAGGCATTAGTACCGGTTCATGGCACGAACCGGTACTAAAGGTCCCATTTTCAAACTCCCACCCCCCTCCCCCCGTGGACCGCCTTTTCAGTTTTAGAAAAAACAAAATAAAATGATGGAAATGTCAAAAAAATAAAATAAAATAAGTTTCCCATGTGATATGTGGTCTACTTGTTGGGAAAATTTACAAATATGAATTTTGACTTTATTTGCAAAATCTCTCTAGAATTTGTAAAATGGGCATAACTTTTGCATACGAACTTGGATTAAAAAGTTTTTTATATGAAAAATCATCTACTCAAAAAGTTACATCCGAATTTAACCGGGGGAACCTTGTTAAACATTTTCAAAATCCTCAAAAACCTAATAGAAAAAAAGTTACGGGGCTTTTAAGATCTAGAGTGGAAAAAATCGAAAAAATTACTAGTCAAATCTGGTCAAACAGTGGTCAAACTGTCGTCAAACAATGGTCAAACTCATTATTCTAGAATATTAGTGTTACTAAATAATTATTTCAGTTATTTTGAATTTTGGTCAAATCTGGTCAAACTGTGGTCAAACAATGGTCAAACTAATTATTCAAGAAATATTAGTGTTACTAAATAATTATTGTTTTTTAAAACAATAGTTTCAAACTCAAACAGTGAAATGTGTCACTTCATGCTCAAGCAAAATTCATGAAGGTTAATAGGATTGACATCTTACTATTGTCAGGAAAACAACAAGTGCAGACTTGGAAACGAGAGAGAATAGAACCCGGAAGTTAACCGTGCTCAGGCTAGGGGAGTGGGAGGATGGGTGACCGTTCGGGAAGTTAGATGATTTGGAATGATGAGGGGTGATTAGAGGATAAATTGAGCAGTGATGAGGGGTGGTGATTACACACTAGAGGTTAAAATAATTCAGAAATTTGAAAATAAAAAAAAATTCAAAAAAAATTTCAAAAAAATATCATAAAATTTACTTTAGTCCCGGTTGGTGTTACCAACCGGGACTAAAGGTGGAGCTCCACGTGGCCGCGCCCTTTAGTCCCGGTTCTGGATTGAACCGGGACTAAAGGGGAGAGGCATTAGTATCGACCCTTTAGTCCCGGTTCGAAAACCGGGACTAAAGGGCCTTACCAACCGGGACAAAAGCCCCTTTTTCTACTAGTGGCCCCTGCCTCGTCCCCTTTGATGAGGTCATGGGGTTTGTTGGAGTCGCAGGCCGACTCCCCAAAGCCGGCTTCTCTGGAAGTCGTCCCTGGGACTCGGCCGTGAGCGTGCAGTCGGCCGCCTTGCCGTCGACTCCTCAGGAGGCGGCTCTTTGTCCTGGGGTCTTGAGGCGCGCAGCCTGCCCCGATGTCTTGAAAGGTCATGGGGCTCGGGTTGGCCTACCCGTGGCCCATTACTCTGACAGTAGTCCCCGAACCTGGTGAGGCGCCGCGGACGATCGGCTGAGAAGCCTCAGCAGTTTCTCTTTCTGGGTGCTCAACACATGGTCTTTGATTGAGTTCTGCCGGGCCGACTAGAAGGAGTCGGACTTGCTCAACTCGGACTCACTCAATTCTGATTCGCTCAGTATTTCGAACGTCGCGGTGGGATTTAAGTGGCGTGCAAGCTAAGCCTCCAGGCGGCCGCCCGTTCTTGGCCTGTCACGCGAGGGCACGTGGCTAGGCCGTCCTGCCAGCCTACGCGCGTGACGGGACAGGCCCATAGGCGGGGCCCGCCACTACCGCGCCTCGGCGCCCGAGCGGATCCCCTGCGGCCCCGGTGGACGGTTGGGATTCCCGCGGAGTTACTGCGCGCAGTAACTTTATCGTGGATCATGGGGGTAGTGGGATTGTGGGCGCAGTAAATCCCCACGTCCGCCCCCTCGGCTTCGCAGCCCACGAGGCTATAAGTAGGGGGAAGAGGGGGGCACGCGCGCCCCTCCTTCCCACTACTCCTCGTTCTCTTCCTCCTTGCGGCTCCTCGCTATCCTCCTTCCTCTTCTCTTCTTCGCTCCGCCGCACGCCCAAGCTCCGGCGAATGCTGCGGCGATAGCTCGCGATGAGTTCTTCCTCCGCCGTCGCGCCTCCCCTAGTGCGCTCTGGCACCTGGGACGGGTCCGAAGTTCATGAAGACCACATTGAGTTCCTCCACCGGACCCGTCGGCTTCCCGGCGAGGATCGCGTGCAGGTGTGTCTTGCACCAAAGGGGGAGATTTTCCCTGCACCATGGGAGGGCGAGCGGGTCATCTTCCGCTCGCACTGCCTGCGCGGGCTGAGGCTGCCGGCGAGCAGTTTCTTCCGGTCCTTTCTGGAGTTCCACGGCCTCTAGCCGCACCACCTCACCCCCAACGCAGTGGTGCTACTGTCCGCCTTCGTGGCCATGTGCGAAGGCTTCCTCAGAGTCCTCCCCACCCTCGAGCTCTGGGGGGGAGTTCTTCTTCTCCAAGCTCGGCACCCAGGCTGCGGGCGTGCCGGCTCAGTGTGGCGCTTTCATCGTCGTGTGAAGGTCGGGGGCCGACAATCCCTTCCCCTCCATCTCGCTGATCAAGTCGGTGAAGATGTGGCAGAGATCCTACTTCTATGTCAAGAACGCCTTCGCGGGGGAGACTGGGTCAACTTGCCGGCTTTCGAAGCCGGCCCGCTGGCTGGGAGACTGCCCAACTGGTCATACCGGGCCAAGTCGTTGACGCCTGCGAGAGCCGGCGCCATCACGCGACTCCAAGTGCTGACGCAGTCAGAGGGTCTGACTGGTCCGGATCTGCTGGCCGCCTTTGTTTCGCGCCGAGTTCTCCCACTCCAAGGCCGCCCTCATATGATATGCCAGATGAGCGGGCACCGCGACCCGAGTCGGATGTGCACCAAGGACATGCCTCACGAAGAGGTGGCCTTCATGGTGAACTATCTCTCGGACAGCAGGCTCCTGGAGGACTGGCGATTCGGCAAGGAGCCGTACTCCCGCGCCAACCCCCCGCCATGGTGAGTCGCCTTTCGTTTCTTTCTTTGGATTCTCTTCTTCTTGCCGAGTTTTGTTTTGACCAGTCGGCTTTGGTTAGAATCCCCTCCTTCACCCACCAGCCGGCACCTCGGGGCCGCCCCGCGAGTTCCTCGCCAACCGGGCGGAGAGCGACGTCGACGTCCCCGATTTGGGGGCAACGGCTTTGGAAGATGACGCCGAGGGAGGAGGAGGAACAGTGGGCGTCTTTAGGCCTTCGGCCACTTTCGCCGACTGGCCTGACGACGACGCCGAGGGAGAAGTCGCCCCTCGCCATCGGCCAGGAGCCAGCCAGCCTGGCGCGGGCTCTTCTGCCGCACCGGGCGCTCTAGGCGGTGGGAAGAAGCGCAGGGCCGTGCCGACCTTGTTCGGCAGTCGTCCGAAGAAGCCCAAGGGTTCGGCTGCGGCGACCCGGCGGGACGAGGCGGCCGCGAAGGCCATCCGCTTCCGTAAGGAAGTGAAGAAGCCGCCGTTGGTCTCCGCGTAAGTATTCTGTCTTCAAAGTTTTATTCTTTCTTCGTGATTTGTCTGAGTCTCTGCTTGCCCCTCTTGCTTCAGGGCTCCCCTCTCTCTTGAGAGGGTCACCGCCGCCTCTGTCATGGGGTCAGCGGAGACGTCTGCCACTACTCAGGGAATTGACCCCGCTGCTGACCTCCGGGAGGCGACGGAGCGGAATGCGCAGGAGAAGCACAACGAAGAAGAGGCCCTCCACCTGGAGAAGGCGGAGGCCGACAGGGCGGAGGCCTCCGCTAAGAAAAAACTAGCGGAGGCCGAATCCGCCGCCGCGGCGAAGCAGCAGGCTGAGGAAGCCGCACGCCGCCAGTCGGCAGTGCTCGTCACCCTGTTGAACTCTGTGTCACCGCCTCCAGAGTTCACGGAGTAGATTGGGGAAGCCGGTGGGGAGAACCCCGTCATGGAGGGGGAGGGCGGCGACCCCTGTACGCCGGATGCGAACGTTCCGCCGCTGCCTCCGCCGTCGTCTGAAGGTGCGCAAGGCGAGCAGCCGGCGGGCCCTCTGCTGCCGCCGACCGAAGACGAGGCCGTGGCGAGGCTACTCCTCCAAGTCGGCTCGCCAACGCGCCGCCGTCTGGAGAAGGCAACCTCGGCGCCCCGTCCCCTGGAAACCGGCACTGCCAGCTCGGCGATCCCAGATGCCGAGGTGACGAGCGCCGCGCCCATTGGGTGGGTGCGAGGAGGCAGCACAGGGCCGCTGAACCAGGCGCTTTTGGACGTCCAGGCGAAGCTTCGTGCCGAGGGCGACGCTCTCCAGAATTGCACCAAGGCGTACCTGGCATCACGAGCAGCCGTCCGGGTATGTTTTTCCTTTTGGCCTTTGTTTTTCTTGTTCCTCTCTGTGGGGGCGCGCCAGCGCACCCACTGGGTGTAGTCCCCGAGTTTCGGGCTGGCTGCTGAGCAGGCAGCCCAGAACTTCAATTGATGAACTTTGGGTATTAACTTTTTGTCTGAAACGTTCGTCGCAGGATTACCACAACCTCCGCGTCAGTGCCTTAAACCGTAACGTTGAAGAGCTGGGCAAGAGGACCGTTGATCTGTCGGAGAGCTAGAGTAAGTCTTTTTCCTTCTTCGCGGGGGTGCGCTGGCGCACCCGCGGGCTGTAGTCCCTGAGATTCGGGCCGACTGCTGAGGAGTCGGGCCGGATCTCCCCGGCGACCTTCTTTACTGGTGGCTTGACGCCTTCTTTCTTTTTTTCTTCTCAGGGGCCAACGCTGCTCTTCAACAGCAGCTGAGCGACGCCAACTCCGCTTTGTGCGCCAAAGAGGAGGAGTGCAGCAAGCTCGCCACGGAGCGCGATCTGCTGGCCACTCAATTGGCAGAGCAGAAGGAGCTGCTTGTGAAGTCGCAGAAGGAGGCGGAGGAGACGGAAACCGCCCTCTTGGCCGATTTCGTGACGGAGCGCTCCTCTTGGTCTGACAAGGAGGCGCTGCTGTCCTCCGGCTTCCACGAGATTAAAGACATCGTTGATGGTGAGTCTCTTTATTTTCTTTCTTCGAGCTGCCGATTTAAGTCGTGCCGACTCCTGGTTTTTGACTAGCTTCATCGTTTCTTCGCGTCTTTGCAGACTTCTTCCCTGGGCAGTCACAGGCCGCCATCCAAGCCATCGAGGCTGACCGTGAAGGTCAGAGGACGGAGGGCGCAGAGATTGCCGCCGATGCCCCCCGAACTCTTGATGAGCACATCCTGAGCATCGAGGCTCGCCTCCGGCCGGCTCACCGGATGCTGCGCCGGCTTCAGCGTGTCGGTGCCCAGGCGATTGCCACCCTGTGGCCGGATATGCAGGCTCCGCGCACCCCCAGCCTGACGGCCGACTGGCTGGAGGTCGCGGCTGGTCGTCTTGAGGCCTGGAAGGGCTCTCCGGCCCGAGCTGGAGCACGCCGGGCCTTAGAGTTCGTCAAGGCATGGTATCCGGGGCTGGACCTAGACCGGCTAGCCACGCTTCGGTCAGAGGCCTAGCCGGAGCTGGCGGCCGCGAAAGACGCCCTCGTCAAGCATGCTGCGGCGATCTCTAAGTACACCGACACTAGCATCTTCGTCCCCGAGCGGTCTGAAGATGGCGAGGAGGTACCGCCGGAGTGGTTTGGGATGAACCCAGACTACGGCGAGGACTCGGCGGAGATGATTGGCTCCAGCGTCGAGGAAGAGGGCGAGGCGGAGGACGGAGGCGAGGCGGAGGCACCAGAAGACGGAGCAGACGGACAGCCTCAGCTCTACCGTGCCTCCAGCAACGAGCCGCGTGCAACGGACCCGACTGCTGCCGGAGGCGATCAAGCCGAGACTAGCCAGCCGGCCGCCCCGATGCCTGGCGGTGGCGCCTCCTCCGACCCTCCGAGTCCGTTTGCTGCTTCCTAATCTGCCGCTGTATCTTTGTTTTTTCCACTTCAGTAGTCTTTGAAGAACTTTGTTAATTCGCACAATTCCACCCGCGGGGTGTATTTTGAACCTCTACTCGACAATTCGGCCAAGGGCCTATGTTATGTAAATATATATATCTATCTTTTCTTGCTCATTGCTCTTTTGGCTTTTTTCCTTTGCCGCTTTCTCTTAGTTGCCTGCCTTGCCAATCGGACAACCACTCTGTGGACTGTCGCAGGATCAAGTGCTAGGCTACTTTGGGAAAGCAAGTACTTAGCCGTTTCCAAGATTTTTTGAGCGACTTAGATAGAAGATGACAATCCGACTATCCGAGAGTCGGTTTGCGAGAAAGGCTGGAAGCTGTCTTGAGCTATGTTTTATGCTTTGAGTCCTTAGCCATTTTTCATGCGAATGCCCATTCTACCTGACTGCTGCCCACCGTACAGTCGCTCTGCAAGCTGCGGCTTCTGATAGGAGATGGTTTAGGCGTTTACACACTACTTGTCCGACTACAGGAAGCATTTCATAGTGCAAGGCGGCAAGTCCCCGGGCCAACTTGTCGAGTCCGGTTCCAAACGGCATAAAAAGGAGTAACATACTCGTAGTCGTAATTTTTATCATACAGACAAAAGAGGGCAGTCCCCGAGCTCGCCTCGGGGGGGCCGAAGTCTTGGTACTTTAATACAAAAGGTAGCGTGGTACATACTGCATCAACTGTAAAATCTTCGGAGGAGATTTGCATTCCATGGCCGCTCTGTCTCCTTGCTGGTGTCGTCCCTCTTGTGTGCTCGGGGCTTCTGAGTGTCGATCAGGTAGTAGGAATCGTTGCCAAGTACTTTGCTGATGATGAAAGAGCCTTCCCATGGCGCCGACAGCTTGTGCTGGCGGCTGTTCGCTGGATCAGCCGGAGCATAAGGTCGCCTTCTTGGAAAGATCTTGGCCTGACCTTCCTGTTGTGGTATCTGCGCAGGCTCTGCTGGTAGATGCTGGACCGGCTGAGTGCCAACAGCTGGCCCTCTTCCAGCAGATCGACACCATCTTGTCGTGCTTCTTCTCCTTCCTCCTTGGTGTACATGGTGACTCGTGGGGAGTCAAACACTATGTCCATTGGGATGACGGCTTCGGCACCGTAGACGAGGAAGAAGGGCGTGAAGCCGGTTGACTTGTTTGGAGTCGTGCGCAGACTCCAGAGGACGGCTGGAAGCTCGTCGAGCCAATAGCCAACCGAGCGCTCCAGAGGCTCGATCAACCGAGGCTTGAGGCCGGACAGGATGAGGCCGTTTGCTCGCTCCACTTGGCCGTTTGACTGCGGGTGGGCGACGGACGCTAGGTCCAGTCGGATGCCCTGTGTTGCGCAGAAATGGGCCAAGGCGCCTTTGGCGAAATTTGTGCCGTTGTCTGTGATGATGCTGTGTGGTATGCCGTACCGAGTCGTCCCACGCTTTTCTGTCTTCACCACCACATCGTCCACGTAAACGTGGGCGTTCTTGCCGACACTACTAGGAAAAGGGCTATAGATAGGATTGACACTAATGGCGCACCAGGGAAGTAGTGCGCCACTACTATATACTAATGGCGCACCTGTTGGTGATGCGCCATTAGTGTGGAAGACACTAATGGCGCACCAGACAAAAGGTGCGCCACTAGTGATAATTTTTTTTCATTTTTACATACATACTAATGGCGCATCCGACCGAAGTGCGCCATTACTAGTTCTAACTAGTAATGGCGCACCGGACAAGGAGTGCGCCAGTACTGAATTTTTTTTATTCTTTTTTTTGCAAAACAACTAATGACGCACCGTGTCAAAGTGCGCCATTACTAGTTTAAACTAGTAATGGCGCACTACTACGCGGTGCGCCATTAGTATATATATATATATATATATATATTTTCACTACTACACGACTATCTCGGTTACGGTTATCTCACGGGGCAGGTAGTCCACGGATTTTCTGGATGCGTAAGGTGCATGGATGACACAACGTATTGCCAGCTAGATAGAGATCCCGGGTCTTCGAAAACCGTGTTCATGGGACATCGACGTCCCCCTCGCCGCCAACGATCAACCGCACCCTCCCCCGCCCCACCGCCGCCGACGATCAACCGCACCCTCCCCGCCTCCCCCCGCCGCCGCCGCCGACCCCCGGCCCGCACCCTCCCCCACTCCACCGTCGCCGATGACCCCCCGCACCCACCACTCCACCTTTTTCATATTCATAAATATTTTCAAATAACAAATTTGAACATATTTTTTAAAAAAATTATTACTGTTTTTATAGAAAAATATTACTGTTATGATTTAAACAAGTTTGAACATATTTAAACACAAATAAATATCAAACAGCATTTTAAATGCACTACTACACGACTATCTCGGTTACGGTTATCTCGCGGGGCAGGTAGTCCACGGATTTTCTGGATGCGTAAGGTGCATAAATGACACAACGTATTGCCAGCTAGATAGAGATACCGGGTCTTCGAAAACCGTGTTCATGGGACATCGACGTCCCCCTCGGCGCCGACGATCAACCCCACCCTCCCCGCTCCACCGCCGCCGACAATCAACCGCACCCTCCCCCGCTCCACCGGCCGCCGCCGCCGACCCCCGGCCCGCACCCTCCCCCACTCCACCGTCGCCGATGACCCACCGCACCCTCCACTCCACCTTTTTCATATTCATAAATATTTTCAAATAAAAAATTTGAACGTGTTTTTAAAAAAATTATTACTGTTTTTATAAAAAAATATTACTGTTATGATTTAAACAAGTTTGAACATATTTAAACACAAATAAATATCAAACAGCATTTTAAATGCATAAAAATAAAAATTGGGGAGCCTGGGAAACAAACCCAGGACCTCCAGTGTGTGTGTTGCGTGCTGACCAGTCGGGATAGTGGGCGGGTTCTGATTTAGATTGGGTTAGGTGGAATATAACCTGAGGGCTCAAACTGTAATAAAAAAACATTCTAATGGCGCACCGCTGTTGGGTGCGCCATTAGTAAGCTTCCCCCCCCACTCCACCTATTCCCCTCCCTCCCTTTCCTCCCCACTCGACCTAATTTGCCCCCTCCGCCCCAACCGTACGCCGCCGCCCCCACGCCCCCCACCACTGTAGCTCTCCCGCGCCGCCGCCCCCGCACCCCGAGCCGGAGGAGGAGGACCAGGAGGACGACGAGGAGGAGGAGACGACGACCGCCAGCTCAGCCAGGCCACGCGACGCCGCCGTCCGCGCGCTGCTCTGCCCTACCTCAGCTCAGCCAGGCCGGCGCCGTGTACTCCCTCGACTGCACGTGAGCCCCTCCCCTCCACTTCCTTCTTCTTCTTCTTCCTCTTGCCCTCAACCTCTGCTCTGAGTCTCGACCGCTGTGCAGGGCCCGTCCATCTCCGGCGAGCTCACCACACCGCGCGAGCTCAACGACCATTGTGCAGGGCACCACCACGCAGGTGACAGTTAGGTACAGTTACAGAAAATGGCTTGTAAATAGGGTTAGGGTTTGGGAGTGGAGACCATGGCCATGGCTTGTAAATTGTTGTTGATTCTCAAGTAAATATTTTTGTTAGGTACAGTTAGGTACAGTTACAGAAAAATTCACACGGAAAGGTTGTGTCATGCATCACAGGATTTGTAGGAGTTCTTGGAGCCACAAAAATAACTTTAGAACCCAGAGAGTCCTTGTGATCATAAAAATATCCCTGCTGCTGTATTTGTGATGATGTTGTACTTGTGATGATGCTACTTGTGATCTTCTGAAATGACCCATTGGCAACTTCATTACGCGGGGATAATGATTTTGCAGGTACCCCGAGAGGCCCTTGAGTTTGCCGGAATGTCGATTAACTTCCGTTCCGGCAAATTTGGGTACTCCATATGTCCTATTTTCAGCAAAGGTCATGCTGAAATTTTCTTTGAATTTTAGCATGACTTTGCTAAAAATAGGACATATGGGGTACTTGCGACTAATGCCTGTTATCATGCATGTTTTATGATCTGTTGTAAGGGTACTAATTGGTCTCTTCTGCTACTTATCAGAGATGGCGGGAAGCAGCCACCGCCGCTCTACGACACCGCAGTACGAGTTGGATGCTTCCGAGTTCTTCACTATCATACTTGGGACTTCAGTATCATCCATGACGCAGGTATATAAAACGAGAGATCTCCCCTTCACCCATCTCATTATGGTATCTGTTGTTTGCTACATTACTCATTGTCCCAAACTGCAGAGGCTGCCTGACAGTTTTATGAACATGCTGATGGGTGAAGATCCGCCAAATAATGTGAAGCTGCGACAGGCTGGCAGCGGGTTTCATAGGCAGTGGGATGTGGAGTTGGTGATCAAGGAGGGCCACATGTACTTGTCTCGTGGGTGGGAGAAGTTCTACCATGCCAACGACCTGTGGCTGGGGTACTTCCTTCTCTTCAGGTACGACGACGACGCCACCATGCTCATCATGAAGGTGTTCAACGCGACTATGTGTCGCATGCGCTACGCTGACGATGATGATGCCGGTGCATTCTGCCTCTTCTTATTCCTCTACATTTGGCTTTGTCTCACATCGATTGTTAACGGTCATTGTTGCATTTGGACAAGTAATGGGAGCAGCAGCAGCGACACTGGCTACAGCCAAAGTAGCAGCGACTATGGTTGTAGCGAAAGCAGCAGCGATTCTGGCTGTAGTGAAAGCAGCAGCGATTCTGGCAGCAGCATAGACAACAAGAAGGATGATACGGACTGGAGTGCGGGAGAAGAGGAGCAGAGTGGGGATGAGGAGCTGCAGGATGACGATGGGCATCAGGCTGAGGATGACCTAGCGCTGGTGGTGGCTGACCAAGGGCAAGAGATGGTGGTGGCTGACCATGGGCAAGAGATGGTGGTGGCTGACCATGGGCAAGAGATGGAGGTGGCTGAGGATGACCTAGCGATGGTCGTGCCTGAAGGTGGCCTCGCGATGGTGGTGGTGCCTGACAATGACCGCGCACCGGTGGTGGCGCCGGCGATCCCACAGCTGGGCGACATGACCATGCCAATTGAGGTAGAAGACTACATCCCACTGCCTCCACCGCCTCGCCGCTCTTGGCGCATTAGGCTAAGGAAGGAGAAGGAGAAGAACAATACATGAGAACTGAACTTTGTTAGGTATGTCAGATCTCCAAAATGATATATATATACTTAGTTACCTATGTTATCTCTAATATGCTTAGTTTCCTATAGGTTAGCTTCATTTTACCTAAGTTGGCTCTAATATGCTAACTTAGAGCTTATATGCTTAGTTTCCTATAGGTTAGCTCCAAAATAACTTATGTTAGCACAAAATGATCAAGTTTACATAATAAGCTTATAGTCTTTTTCTTATTCTTCGTCTTTTCCAAAATGACATAGGTTAGCTTCATTTTACCTAAGTTGGCTCTAATATACTAACTTAGAGCTTATATGCTTAGTTTCCTATAGGTTAGCTCCAAAATAACTTATGTTAGCACAAAATGATCAAGTTTACATAATAAGCTTATAGTCTTTTTCTTATTCTTCGTCTTTTCCAAAATGACATAGGTTAGCTTCATTTTACCTAAGTTGGCTCTAATATACTAACTTAGAGCTTATATGCTTAGTTTCCTATAGGTTAGCTCCAAAATAACTTATGTTAGCACAAAATGATCAAGTTTACATAATAAGCTTATAGTCTTCTTCTTATTCTTCTTCTTTTCCAAAATTCTTCTTATTCTTCTTCTAGTATTCTTCTTCTTCTAGTATTCTTCTAGTCTTCTTCTTTTTCTTCTTCTAACTTCTTGTTTATCATTTTGCAGATTTGATTTAATTCACGGAAGCTTGCATGGATGGAGTGCTTCTTTTCCATTTGTGTTTTTATTTTGTATCAATGTGAAACTTTTGTGAATTGATGGATAACGGTGTTGGATGAACAATGTGAAACTTTTGTAATATGTAACGATGGAACTATGTGTTGGCTATGTATGTATATATGATGGAACTTGTGTGTTGGCTATGTATGTATATATGATGGAACTTGTGTGTTGGCTAGATTGTTTTATGGATGCTTGTTGTATATATATGTGTTGGATATCTCATAGGTGAAATAGTGACCTGAGATTAAGAAAAAAAATTAAAAAATTGTTACTAATGGCGCACTACCATGTGGTGCACCATTAGTTTAGCAGACACTAGTGGCGCACCGTGGGCAAAACTAATGGCGCACTGCCTGGTGCGCCATTAGCATACTAGATACTAATGGCACACCAGTGGTGCGCCATTAGTAAAAAATTCTAGTGGCGTGATACTAATGGCGCACCGGTGGTGCGCCATTAGTAGGCCTTTTCCTAGTAGTGCGAGCTGCTTGAGGAGGCACTTCGGCATGCAACGCTGAAAGGTGGCGTCGGTGTTCCTTAAGCCGAACGTCATGGTGAGGTAGCAGAAGGATCCAAACGGCGTGATGAAGGCGGTTTTTAGTCGGTCGGCCGGGTTTAGCTTGGTCTGGTGATATCCTGAATATGCATCCAAAAAACTCAACAGCTCGCATCCGGCTGTGGAGTCTATCACCTGATCGATTCTTGGTAAAGCAAATGGGTCCTTGGGGCAGGCCTTGTTGAGGCTCGTGTAGTCAATACACATTCGCCACTGCTTGTTCTTCTTTAGTACGAGGACCGGATTTGCTAGCCATTCTGGAAAGAATACTTCCATAATGAAGCCGACTGCTAGGAGTCGGGCTATCTCTTCTCTGACAACTCTTCTCTTCTCTTCTGATAAGCGGCGCAGGGGCTGTCTGACCGGCTTTGCATCAGATCGGACATGTAACTTGTGCTCGACGAATTCTGTCGGTACACCTGGCATGTCCTTGGGGGACCATGCAAAGATGTCTCAATTCTCACGGAGGAAATCAACGAGCTCGCCTTCCTATTTGCTGTCGAGGTTTGCACCTACGACGGCGTACCTCTCTGGGTGCTCCGGGTCCAAAGGTATCTTCTTTGTCTCTTTCGTTGGCTTGAACGAACCCTCAGTCTCCGACTCTTTTGGGTTGGGTGACACCTCAGGCTGCTTGCCGGCCATCGCCACAACTCGCTCAAGGAGCCGCTTCTCAGCCGCAATTACCAAGGATTCGGCCAGCCGACTGCTCTCTGCTGCGCAAGCGGACGACTTCCGGTAGTCGCCAGCCACAGTCAGAATTCCCTTGGAACTGGGCATCTTCATCTTGCAGTAGGCGTAGTGGGGGACCGCCATGAACTTGGCCAAGGCAGCTCCGCCAAGCAGCGCATGGTATGGGCTCTCAAGATCCACCACCTCAAACCAAACGGGCTCTCTACGGAAGTTATCTTTGTCCCCAAAGAGGACGTCCATCAGGATCTTGCCGATTGGCGAGCAGGAAAGCCTAGGAACAATGCCGTGGAACACAGTTCGGCTGTTCTGAAGCTGTCTTTGCTTGATCCCTAACTTCTCCATGGTGTCCTTGTACAGGATATTGATGCTGCTGCCCCCGTCTATCAGAACTCGCGAGAAACACGCGGCTCCTTTGTCCGTAGCAAATGTGGTGTCCAGGACCAAGGCGTAGGAGCCCGGACTCGGCATCACCTCTGGGTGGTCAGCCCTGCTCCAGCTGATGGGCTTCTCAGACCACTGCATGAACTCTGGCATCTCTGACACCACCGCATTCACCTCTTGTCGCTGCAGCCGCCTGCTGCGTCGATCATCAGCCACACTGGTGAACACCACATAGGCTCCATGCTCTTCAGGGTATTCGTCTTGTACTGCACCGACTGGCCTGACAGCTGGCTGCTGGGGCAGAGGTGGAGGCAGCTGCCCAGTAGGTGGGGGAGGCAGGAGGCCGTCTCCCTTGGCGATCCTGGTGAGCGAGTGGCACTTCCGAGTGGTGTGATTCGACAGCTTTGCGCCGCTGTGGAACTTGCAAGGTCCATCCAAGGTCTGCTCATAGGAGAAGGCCGGCAACCAGTTTGGCTTGCCGCCTTTCTATCGCTTCGGCGGGGGCTGCTCTTCTGGCCGCTGGGCTTCAACGGTCGCTACCTGCCGGCTGCTGGAAGCCGGCTGCGGGGCCTTGCGCTCGTTGTCGCCCTGCTGTTGTCGCCGGCCGGTTGTGCTGATTTGAATTTGCGCCCTGCTGTTCTTGGAGCCACTTTGCCAGTTGTGCTGATTTGAATTTCCGCCTTCATGGAGGAGTCGGCTGTGGCGTACTTGTCCGCTATGATCAGCAGCTCGTCGAGGGTTTCTGGCTCGTCGCAAAGGAGCTTGTGCTTGAGGAGGGTGTCTTATCTGCACCCGGCAGTGAAGTACTCGATAGCCTGCACCTCGTGCACGTCCTCGCAGGAGTTCCGGAGCTCGGCCCAACGCGTGAGGTAATCATGAGTCGACTCGTTGGGGCCTTGCACGCACAAGGAGAGCTGACGAGGCTTGGGAGGACGCTTGTACGTGCGGGTGAAGTTGCGGACGAACGCTTCGGTGAAGTCGACCCAGCTGTTGATGCTGCGGGCTTTAGGCTATTCAGCCATGTCCGGGCCGTGCCCTGGAGCATGAGCGGAACGTACTTTACGGCGACACGCTTGTTGCTGTTTGCTATGCTGACAGCCGTGGAGTAGTCGACTAGCCAGTCTTCCGGCTTCATGGAGCCAGTATACTTGGGCGTGTCTCTTGGGAGCGTGAACCCTCTGGGAAAGGGCTCGTCCCGAATGCGGGGCCCGAAACAAGGCGGACCCAGCTCGTCTTCTCTTTCCAGTGCTAAGGATCGGTGAAGTCGGTCGATCCGATGGCGGGCGTCGTTCTCTCCAACTCCCTCTCGGTGGCCAAGGCGGTCACCGAGAGTCGGATGGTCAACAGGCGGCGGGGAGACTCGCCTCTCCTTGCGGGGAGGGGGAGGCGGATAGTCATCCCATCATTCCACTGCCCTTGGGCGGCCATCTCGGTCGCGCTCTATGGTAATGCGAGTCCGACTGTGGCTGACAGTCAGCTCCTTGTCTCTTCTTCCTCGGCCGCCGCCAGTCGGTGTCCGAGAGGTCGCGCCTTGGTCTCGGTGAAGGTCGTCGTTGGGCCGTTGAGGCGCCTCCACGTGGCAGCCGGCCTCGTTCTGCGCTGCGGCCGCGTCGAGAAGTCGTTGGACTCGCTCCATCATGAGGCGGCGTTCTTCGCCCTCAAAATTGTCCAGCTCGTCCGCCGCTGCCTGGGCGGCTCGGATGTTCTCTGCTGGTGTAGCGTACACAGGGCGGCTTGCCCCAAACAGGTTGGAGATGGCTACGCCGCGCTGCCGGACCGTGCCAAGGCGGCTAGGCTCCGCCGGGGCTGGCAAGCCGCCAACGGCGCGATCCATCTCCCGCTGGTAGGCTTCTGACAAGAACCTCATGCTGGCCAGCTTCTTCGCGCCTTCAACGTCTCTGCGTCAGCGTCTTCCGGAATGGGCGCAATTAGGTCTTGCAGCGCCGCGCCGAGTGAGTCGGGTGCTCCTCCGCCGGGGAACTGATCATGACTAATGACTAGCACCTCACTGACGGTGCTTCCGTCGCTCTCTGCATGGGGGAGAGGTTCGTCATAGACCAGCACGTTGGTGGGGAACATGTCGAGCGACGCGGTGTCGGAGTCGACCAGCATCGGGTCGGTGGAACCTACGGACTCCAAGTCTACGGCAGGCTCGCCGGAAACATGGAGTTGATCGAGGAGGCCCGCGAGGAGGTTCTCGGGGCCGTCCGTGCCTGCATTGGATGCAGGTTCGTCGGAGAGGCGGACCTCACCGACGAGTTCGGCCAAGGAGCTGACCGTGCAGGCGATCTCAACACCGCTTAGTGCGTCGGAGCAAACTCCATTTGGCGTGCCAGGCTGGCTGTGCTCGCCAGGGAGGAAAAGGGTTCCCGTCCAGAACAGATCTCCGGACGGCGGTGCACCAGGCCTCACGGTGGGCGCCAAATGTCGGGGGTTTGGTGCAACATATGCCAACGGATGGCTTATCATGGTGGGGGCGAGTAAAACGTCGCCGGTGCCTGGAAATGGGATGAGGCGAAGACATGCACGCCGGCGAATCTTACCCAGCTTCGGGGCTCTCCGGGGAGATAATACCCCTACTGCTGCTCTGCGGGGTCTCCGCATGATCACTATGGCAAAGTGCTTACACGGTTGCTCCTTGAGCTGTTTTCTGGTGGTAGGAGGGGGCAAGGCTAGCTCTCTCCCTTCTATATGATCTGGTCTAGAGCTAATGGGTTCCAACCCTTTGCATGGGTGCCCTGGGGGGTTTATATAGGCCTACCCCCAGGGGTACAATGGTAAATCCGGCTGGGCACGGGCCCAGCCGTCAGTGTCTCTGGCCTCCGTCTTCTCTGCTGACCACTGGGGCCCGCCGACTGGCCGGGTACGGAGCCGACAGGCCGCGTCCGCCACGGGCGGGTCTTGCCGGCTGCTAATTACTGTAGCCGTACTTCCGATGACGCGGGCTTGATCATGAGGTCGTGGCAACAGCCCCGCCGCCTGGCGGGTGATCACTGTTGCCACTCCCCATCTCATCTTGATTAATGGCCCGTGGGCCCCGGGGGAGGGCTCGGCCGACTCCCCCAGGCCGACTCCCGACGGGTCCGACTGGTGGTTCTCCCACCGTCTCCCGAGGTCTCACTGACTGGCGGGCCCTGCTGCCTCCAGGCCGTACAGACAAGGCGTCGTGGGTGTAGGATTCGGCCCTGCGGTGCTGATGTCAAGGCCGGCATGGCAACAGTGCCACGCCGCACGGAGATCTTCCGGGGTACGGCGTACTGTGGCCATGCCTGCCCTTGGTGAGGGGCGGAGGTGGGTTTTGCTGTAGCCACGCCCCTGCCTCGTCCCCTTTGATGAGGTCATGGGGTTTGTTGGAGTCGCAGGCCGACTCCCCCAAGCCGGCTTCTCTAGAAGTCGTCCCTGGGACTCAGCCGTGAGCGGGCAGTCGGTCGCCTTGCGGTCGACTCCTCAGGAGGCGGCTCTTTGTCCGGGGGTCTTGAGGGGCACAGCCTGCCTCGATGTCTTGAAAGGTCATGGGGCTCGGGTTGGCCTAGCCGTGGCCCATTACTCCGACATATAGTTCAACCACCTGATTGGAATTTGCCTTTTGAAATTATGTGTGATGCTAGTGATTATGTTGTTGGTGCTGTTATAGGACAAAGAGTTGATAAGAAATTAAATGTCATTCACTATGCTAGTAAAACTCTAGACAGTGCTCAAAGAATTCTTAGAAGTGGTGCTTTCTGGTGATAAATTTAGACCTTATATTGTTGATTCCAAAGTAACTATTCACAGAGACCATGCTTCTATTAAATATCTTATGGAAAAGAAAGATGCTAAACCTAGACTTATTCGTTGGGTTCTCTTGTTGCAAGAATTTGATTTGCATATCATTGATAGAAAGGGAGCTGAGAACCCTATAGCTGATAACTTGTCTAGGCTTGAAAATGTGTTTGATGACCCACTTCCTATTGATGATAGTTTTCCTGATGAGCAGTTAGCTGTAATAAATGTTGCTAATAGTACTCCTTGGTATGCTGAGTATGCTAATTACATTGTTGCTAAATATTTGCCACCTAGCTTTACTTACCAACAAAAGAAATAGTTCTTCTATGATTTAAGACATTACTTATAGGATGACTCACATCTTTATAAGGAACGAGTAGATGGTATTGTTAGACATTGTGTACCTGAGCATGAACATGGAAAAATCCTACGGAAATGTCACCCCGAAGCTTATGGAGGGCATCATGATGGAGATAGAACTGCTCATAAGGTATTACAGTTTGGATTTTATTGGCCTACTCTCTTCAAGAATGCTCCTAAGTATGTATGATCTTGTCATGAATGCCAAAGAATAGGCAATATCGGTAAGCGTCAGGAGATGCCCATGAACTATTCACTTGCTGTTGAACCTTTAGATGTTTGGGGATTTGATTACATGGGACCTTTTCCTTCCTCTAATGCGTATACACATATTTTGGTTGTTGTTGATTATGTTACTAAATGGGTAGAAGATATCCCAACTAGCAGTGCTGATCACAACACCTCTATTAAAATGATTAAGGAAGTTATTTTCCCAAGGTTTGGAGTCCCTAGATATTTAATGACTGATGGTGGTTCACACTTTATTCATGGTGCTTTCCGTCAAATGCTTGCTAAGTATGATGTTAACCATCGAATTGCATCACCTTATCATCCTCAGTCTAGTGTTCAAGTTGAACTTAGCAATAGAGAAATAAAATTAATTTGCAAAAGAATGTTAATAGGTCCAGGAAGAATTGGTCTAGGAAATTAGATAATGCACTTTGGGCTTACAGGACAGCATATAAAAATCCTACGGGTATGTCTCCTTATAAAATGGTTTATGGAAAGGCTTGTCATTTGCCTCTTGAGTTAGAACATAAAGCATACTGGGCAGTTAAAGGACTCAATTATGATTTCAAACTTGCTAGTGCAAAGAGGTTATTTGATATAAGCTCATTAGATGAATGGAGAACCCAACCATATGAGAATGCAAAGTTATTCAAAGAGAAATTTAAAAGATGGCATGACAAAAGAATTCAAAAATGTGAGTTTAAAGTCGGAGAATATGTTCTTTTTTACAACTCTCGTTTCATATTATTTGCAGGAAAACTACTCTCCAAATGGGAAGGCCCTTATGTCATCGAGGAGGTTTTCCGGTCCGGTGCTATCAAAATAAATAATTCCGAAGGTACTAACCTGAAGGTTGTCAATGGACAACGAATAAAGCATTATATCTCAGGTTTTCCTATTAATGTTGAAAGCAATATTATCCAAACTTTGACACCAGAAGAAGACATAAAAGAGTCCTTCCGGAACACTCCAGAATCATAAAAATAAGGAGGTACATAGTACCATAAGCAAACAGACTCCAAAAAATCTACGAAAATATTTTTTATCAGTTTTGAAATATTTTAAAATTTTGGAAATAAAGAAACTTCCAGGAAGCGTCCCCTGGTGGGCACAAGACCCCAGGGCGCGCCAGGCAGCCTTGCACGCCCAGGTGGGTTGTGGCCACTTGGGACACCTCCCGTACTCCGTTTTTCTTCTATATGCTTGCCTTGCAAGATACAAATTCCATATATACTTCCCTAACCTTTTAACCACAGTATCGCAGAGAAAATCCTCTGTTCTCTTTTCTTGTTGTTTCCTGTCAGATTTATCAAGCTAGGCATCATGTCTTCCTGCTCCTCCAAACACATGGAAGAAGATGTTTGGCTGATGAAGATCGAGACGAAGCGGGAGGAGTCTACGGACACCAACAAAGGAGAATTGAATATCGGGTAAGGGCACTCCCCATGGCTTCCGCCAAGCTTGGGGGAGGTGCCCCGGAATCGTATCATCCCACTATCTTTTGCTTTTACTTATCTTAGTTGGATCTTTTGCTTAGATGAATAAAGTTTAGTCCGATCTTTTCTTCTTTGAGAAGGATCTTAGTGATACATCATTGTTATCATGTGCAAGTTATATAATGAAGTTTAGTTTGAGTTTTTACTTTCTTTAATTCCTTGTTGCAAATAAAGAAAAGAAATAAGAGAGAAATAAATAAAAGAAAGGAAATGGATCAATAAGATCATATACTAGTCCTATGGTAGGTGATAGCACCACATAAGGAAAAGTATAAGTAAGAAAATTTTATTAGAGATTGACAAACATAGCATTAGTCAATGATGCAACTCATGAAAGAATTAATAAGGGAAGAGAAGAATCACATATAGATATACTATCCTAGAAATCTTTTGTAATTGTGAGCCCTCATCAAAATATTATATGCCAAAATTGTTGAAGTTGGACAAGGAAGACAACTTAATGGTTTATGTTTATGTATATTCACATAGAAGTAATATTGTCATAGATCCTTAAACATGTGATGCTTGCCTCCTATCTTTGCTAGCCAAAAATTCTACACTAAGTAGAGATACTACTTGTGCATCCAAAAACCCTTAAACCCAAATCTTTTTAAAGAGACCACCATACCTTCTAGGGATTGAGCAAGATCCCTCAAGTAAGTTGTCATCGGTGCAAAAAGACAATAAAAATTACTTCTAAATATGTGAGATCATTTAATAAGAGAAAATTGAGCATTGTACAAACTTGGATGACAAAGAATAAAAGCGACATACTGCATAATAAAGGTTGTCATCCTAAGGGGCAATACAACATGACGTTCTCTTGCACTAAGGGATTGAGCACGCAAACAAATAAGTGCATGGCAACCTCTTCTTCCCTCTGCGAAGGGCCTATCCTTTACCTTTATGCAAAGAGTCAAAGTTTTCCTTCTATTCCGTTTTATTTTCTCTTTCGAAAAGCATCATGTGGTGAGGAAAGATCTACGCACATATGTCCAGTTGAATATAGATGGCATGAGTTATTAATGTTGACATCACCCTTAAGGTGAGTATGTTGGGAGGCAAATCATAAGACCCTATATTTCTATCTGTCTGGCTAAAATGTTTTGTTCATGGGTACAAGGTGAGTGTTACCAATCATAGAGGGCTATATGATGGTTGAGTATGTGGACTTGCTTTAAAGGCTCCGGCATATAACTCTTCCTGAAAAGATGATGAATTGTAGTTGCAAAGTTGATTGAGAACATAGTTTGTTGGTTTCTAATAGAGTTTTTGCTTTATACTTCGATTGTCTGATGAACCATTACTTATTCATGAGAATTATATGATAAAATTCCTATGATAAAAGTCCTTTGTTTAATCTTGTTGTTGTTATAATAATCAACATGATGCCTCTATGTCCGTATTTTGTTTTTATCGACACCTCTCTCCCAAAGCATGTGGACATGTTTTTCGATTTCGGTTTTCGCTTGAGGACAAGGGAGGTCTAAGCTTGGGGAGTTGATACGTCCATTTTGCATCACATTTCCTAGCTGTTATTTATAATGTGTTTATCCATAATAATGCTTTTTGGAGTAATTCTAATGCCTTTTCTCTCATAATTTACAAGGAACACACCAAGAGGGAGAATCCCGGCAGCTGGAAATCTGGCCCTGGAAAAGCTACATCAGGGCACCTATTCTGCACAACTCCAAATGAGCTGAAACTTTACGGAGATTTTTTATGGATTATTTAGGAAATATTGGAGTCAATAAACACCAGAGGGGGGACCACCAAGTGGGCACAACCCACCTAGGCGCGCCAGGCCCCCCTGGTGCGCCCTGGTGGGTTGTGGCCTCCTTGGCCCACCTCTGGTGCCCATCTTCTATTATATAAGTGGTTTTGACCTAGAAAAAATAAAGGGAGGACTTTCGGGATGAAGCGCCGCCGCCTCGAGGCAGAACTTGGGCAGGAGCACTTTTGCCCTCCGGAGTAGTGATTCTACCGGGGGAACTTCCCTCCCGGCGGGGGAAACCATCGTCATCATCATCACCAACAAGTCTCCCATCTTGGGGAGGGCAATCTCCATCAACATATTCACCAGCACCATCTCATCTCAAACCCTAGTTCATCTCTTGTATTCAATCTTGTTACCGGAACTATAGACTGTTGCAAGGGGTGGCTAGTAGTGTTGATTACAACTTGTGGTTGATTACTATATGGTTTATTTGGTGGAAGATTATATGTTCAGATCCATTATGCATATTAATACCCCTTTGATCATGAGCATGTTTGTTGATTGTGAGTAGTTACTTTTGTTCTTGAGGTCACGGGATAAATCATTTTGCAAGTAATCATGTGAATTTGATATGTGTTCGATATTTTGATAGTATGTATGTTATGATTCCCTTAGTGGTGTCATGTGAACGTCGACTACATGACACTTCACCATATTTGGGACTAAGAGAATGCATTGTGGAGTAGTAAATAGATGGTGGGTTGCGAGAGTGACAAAAACTTAAAGACCATTTTATGCACTATCCCGTAAGGGACCGATTGGATCCTAGAATTTAATGCTATGGTTAGGATTTATCCTTAATACTTTTCTCGTAGTTGCGGATGCTTGCGGGAGGGTTAATCATAAGTATCAGGTTTGTTCAAGTAAGAGCAGCACCTAAGCACCGGTCCACCCACGTACCAAATTATCAAAGTAGCGAACACAAATCAAACCAACATGATGAAAGTGACTAGATGAAATTCCCATGTACCCTCTAGAACATTTTGTCTATCATTAGAGACCGTTTTGGCATGTCCTTTTCCTCAAAAGTATTGGGCCACCTTGCTGCATACTTGTTACAATTATCGTTACTTGCTCATTACAGATTATCTTGCTACCAAACTACTCACTACTTATAATTTCAACACTTGCAGACAATACCTTACTAAAAACTAATTGTCATTTCCTTCTGCTCCTCATTGGATTTGACACTCTTACTTAATGAAAAGAGCTACAATTGACCCCCTATACTTGTGGGTCATTAGACAACCTAGGGAGATGCCCCTAAGGAGGTCTTCGCATCGTCTACCTCGCGAGGCTAGGCCCCTCACGAGGGTCTTGAGTTGTTGCTGCTGAAGATGGGCCGTACCAGGCCGTTGGTGGAGCCATGCTCTAGGCAGCAGGCAGGCAAGTCTGGGCACCCCTGTCCCAGAATGCTAACAGTAGCCCGCGGTCCCAAGGCGGGCTCGAGCTTGGCTTCGAGGTGAAGCCAAAGGGCAAGTGCAGAGCACCGCGGGCCCCAACAACCAGTGGCCTCAGTCGACGCATGGTGATTGATGGTACGTGGGCGCCTCCACTTCCCCACGCGGCGTTGATATCCGCCAGGCTAGGCGGCCACCATTGTCTACACAGCTCCACCGCCATCTCTAGAAGCGCGCTCCCCCAAGTCCTCCGTCTTCCAAAAACAGTGATCTCCTCATATGACCCGACCGAGATCCAACCCTCTCCATTGCCATGGCGCCTAGTCGGAAGAACAAGGGATAGAAGAAGTCGCAGGCCTCAGCCGAAGCGCTATCGGCTTTCGAGCCCGCCGTCGAGCGGTAGGTGGTGCTCAACCAAGAAGCGATGGACAAGGTCCGTCCTGCGCTCGCTACAGACTCCAATGAATGGAGGGCGACGGTGTCCTGGACTACTTCCCGCGTCGCGGTTGATAAGACGGCCACCGAGATCCCCATTCATCTTCATGCCTTCTGGGCTGGCCTGATTCCTCCTTTCTCTACTTTCTTCAACGCCGTGCTCTCTCACTATCAAGTCAATGCGCTGCACCTGGATCCCCAGTCCATCATTCTCCTTGCCGTCTTTGCCTTTGTCTGCGAGGCCATGGTGGGCGTTGCTCCCTCCGTGGTTCTGCTTCGCCATTTCTTCTCCCTGCATCTGACTGATGCCCCACACTGCTCAGGATGCTTGAGTTTCCAGGCCGTCGTCGTGACGGCCGGCTCGGGGATTGACTTCGATATCTCGCCGGTTGTGAGCCGGTTCTGGAAGTGGTGGGTGTTCGTGGACGCCGGCGTGCTCAGCCCCTGCTCTTGCTTCCAATGGCGTCAGCTGCTCCTAGCTCCGACTGGGGTCATGCAAGGCTCGTTGACCCATGGCTCGCCCATGGCTAGCGTCGGTTGACCAGGATGAAGGATCTCGGGGTGACAGCGCCTATGGTGTTAAAGGAGTTCATCCGGTGTTGCATTGCTCCGCTCAAGCGCCACTCTCGACCGATGTGGACCTTCTTCGGCAGCAAGGACCCCATAAGGCTTCACGCGCTCGAGCTTCCTCCTGAGGCGCAATGGGCTGTGCATGAGCTCCTGACGGGTGACCCGACGCCAGCCAATCCCCTAGAGGAGGGCTGCCTCTTGTATTGATGCTTGAATAGGATGGAGTTTGCGAGGCAGATGCCCCCATCTGACGAACGGCCCCGTGAGATCCCTATCTTTGTGGTTCCCTTGCCCACCGCCAGCATGACGCTCGCCCCAGAAGTGGGCGCAGGGGGGCAATTGTCGTCGAACAGTAGCGACGTGGTTGCTGAAGAACCGACGTTGCCTGGGACTCCCGAAGCACGACCCCTAGGGCTCGGGTGAGCCACCCTGAGGAGTGATACGTCTCCAACGTATCTATAATTTTTGGTTTCTCCATGCTATATTATCTACTGTTTTAGACATTATTGGGATTTATTTTCCACTTTTATATTATTTTTGGGACTAACCTATTAACCGGAGGCCCAACCCAGAATTGATGTTTTTTGCCTGTTTTAGGGTTTCGAAGAAATGGAATATCAAACGGAGTCCAAACGGAATGAAACCTTCGGAAACGTGATTTTCCCATCAGATAATATCCAGGAGACTTGGACCCTCCGTCAAGAAAGCCACGAGGTGGTCACGAGGATGGAGGGCGCCCCCCTAGGGCGCGCCCCCTGCCTCATGGGCCCCTCGAAGCTCCACCGACGTACTTCTTCCTCCTATATATATCCACGTACCCCCAAACGATCGGGGATGGAGCCAAAAACCTAATTCCACCGCCACAACTTTCTGTATCCACGAGATCCCATCTTGGGGGCTGTTCCGGAGCTCCGCCGGAGGGGGCATCGATCACGGAGGGCTTCTACATCATCATCCAAGCCCCTCTGTTGAAGTGTGAGTAGTTTACTTCAGACATACGGGTCCATAGCTAGTAGCTAGATGGCTTCTTCTCTCTTTTTGGATCTCAATACAATGTTCTCCCCCTCTCTCGTGGAGATCTATTCGATGTAATCTTCTTTTTGCGGTGTGTTTGTTGAGCCCGATGAATTGTGGGTTTATGATCAAGTCTATCTATGAATAATATTTGAATCTTCTTTGAATTCTTTTATGTATGATTGGTTATCTTTGCAAGTCTCTTCGAATTATCAGTTTGGTTTGGCCTACTAGATTGGTTGTTCTTGCCATGGGAGAAGTGCTTAGCTTTGGGTTCGATCTTGCGGTGTTCTTTCCCAGTGACAGAAGGGGCAGCAAGGCACGTATTGTATCGTTGCCATCGAGGATAACAAGATGGGGTTTTTATCATATTGCATGAAACTATCGCTCTACATCATTTCATCTTGCTTAAGGCGTTACCCTATTTTTAACTTAATACTCTAGATGCATGCTGGATAGCGGTCGATGAGTGGAGCAATAGTAGTAGATGCAGAATCATTTCGGTCTACTTGTCTCGGACGTGATGCCTATATACATGATCATACCTAGATATTCTCATAACTATGCTCAATTCTTTCAATTGCTCAACAGTAATTTGTTCACCCACCGTAGAATACTTATGCTCTTGAGAGAAGCCACTAGTGAAACCTATGGCCCCTGAGTCTCTTTCTCATCGTATCAATCTCTGTCACTTTATTATTGCTTTGCTTTTACATTGCTTTTATTTTATTTACTTTGCATCTCTATACCAAAAATATCAAAAATATTATTTATCATCTCTATCAGATCTCACTTTCGTAAGTGACCGTGAAGGGATTGACAAACCCTAAGCGCGTTGGTTGCGTTGAGGTATTGTTTCTGTGTAGGTACGAGGGACTCGAGCGTAGCCTCCTACTGGATTGATACCTTGGTTCTCAAAAACTGAGGGAAATACTTACGCTACTTTGCTGCATCATCCCTTCCTCTTCGGGGAAATCCCATGTAGTGCTCGAGAGGTAGCAAGAAGAATTTCTGGCGCCGTTGCCGGGGAGTCTGCGCAAAAGTCAACATACCAAGTACCATCACAATCCCTATCTCCCGCATTACATTATTTTCCATTTGCCTCTCGTTTTCTTCTCCCCCACTTCACCCTTGCCGTTTTATTCGCCCTATCTCTCTCTATCCTTCCTCCCTCTATATTTGCCTCTTTTGCCTATTTCTTTTTGTTTGCTTGTGTGTTAGTTTGCTTGTTTGTCGCGATGTCTCAAGATAATACTAAATTGTGTGACTTCACCGATACCAATAATAATGATTTCCTTAGCACTCCGATTGCTCCTCTTACCGATGCTGAATCTTGTGAAATTAATACTGCTTTGCTAAATCTTGTCATGAAAGATTCGTTCTCCGGCCTTCCTAGTGAAGATGCCGCTACCCATCTTAATAGCTTCTTTGGTTTGTGTGACATGCAAAATAAGAAAGATGTCGATAATGATATTGTTAAATTGAAGCTATTTCCTTTTTCGCTTAGAGATCATGCTAAAGTTTGGTTTTCGTCTTTGCCTAAAAATAGTATTGATTCATGGAACAAGTGCAAAGATGCTTTTATCTCTAAGTATTTTCCTCCCGCTAAGATCATCTCTCTTAGAAACGATATTATGAATTTTAAACAACTTGATCATGAACATGTTGCACAAGCTTGGGAGAGAATGAAATGAATGATATGTAATTTCCCTACTCATGGTTTGAATTTGTGGATGATTATACAAAAAATTTATGCCGGATTGAATTTTGCTTCTAGAAATCTTTTAGATTCGGCAGCGGGAGGCACTTTTATGGAAATCACTTTAGGAGAAGCTACTAAACTCCTAGATAATATTATGGTTAATTATTCTCAATGGCATACTGAAAGATCTACTAAAAAGGTGCATGCGATAAAAGAAATTATTGTTTTGAGTGGAAAGATGGATGAAGTTATGAAATTATTTGCTAATAAGAGTGTTTCTTCTGATCCTAATGATGTGCCCTTGTCTACTTTGATTGAGAATAATAATGAATCTATGGATGCCAATTTTGTTGGTAGGAACAATTTTGGTAACAATGCGTATAGAGGAAATTTTAATCCTAGGCCTTATCCTAGGAATCTCTCTAATAATTATGGTAGTTCCTACAACAATTATTATGGAAATTATAATAAGATGCCCTCTGATTTTGAATCTAATATTAAAGAATCTATTACTTCACAAAAGATTTTCAATGCTTTGGTTGAAGAAAAATTGCTTAAGATTGATGAGTTGGCTAGGAACGTTGATAGAATTTCTCTTGATGTTGATTCATTGAAACTTAGATCTATTCCACCTAAGCATGATATCAATGAGTCTCTCAAAGCCATGAGAATTTCCATTGATGAGTGCAAAGAAAGAACCGCTAGGATGCATGCTAAAAAAGATGCCTTTATAAGAGCGTGTTCCTCTAGTTCCTATGAAAATAAAGATGAAGATCTAAAAGTTATTGATGTGTCCCCTATTAAATCTTTGTTTTGCAATATGAATCTTTATAATGATGGGACTGAATATGATCCACCTTTACCTAGAAGACGTTCCAAGAATTCGGAGTTTTTCGATCTTGACGCTAAAATTGATGAAAGTGGGATTGAAGAAATTAAAACCCTAGATGTTGCTAAACCCACTATTTTGGATTTCAAGGAATTTATTTACCAAAATTGCTCTTTGATTGATTGTATTTCCTTGTTGCAATCCGTGCTAAATTTTCCTCATGCTTATAGTCAAAATAAAGTGTTCACTAAACATATCGTTGATGCCTTGATGCAATCTTATGCAAAAAAACTTGAATTAGAAGTCTCAATCCCTAGAAAACTTTATGATTAGTGGGAACCAACTATTAAAATTAAAATTAAAGATCATGAATGCTATGCTTTATGTGATTTGGGTGCTAGTGTTTCCACGATTCCAAAAACTTTGTGTGATTTGTTAGGTTTCCGTGATTTTGATGATTGCTCTCTAAACATGCACCTTGCGGATTCCACTATTAAGAAACCTATGGGAAGAATTCATGATGTTCTTATTGTTGCAAATAGGAATTTTGTGCCCGTATATTTTATTGTTCTTGACATAGATTGCAATCCTTCATGTCCTATTATTGTTGGTAGACCTTTCCTTAGAACGATTGGTGCAATTATTGATATCGAGGAAGGAAATA
Organism: Triticum urartu; assembly: GCF_003073215.2. Taxonomy (NCBI): domain Eukaryota; kingdom Viridiplantae; phylum Streptophyta; class Magnoliopsida; order Poales; family Poaceae; genus Triticum; species Triticum urartu. The sequence goes on along the minus strand of NC_053027.1, from coordinate 164,127,596 downwards.
TGAGATTCCAATTTCCGTTAAGGAAAGGCATGGAACACTTTCCTAGAAAGAAAATTAAATTAAATTATGAATCTATTATTAGAGCCACATATGGATTGCCTACCAAAGATGGCAATACCTAGATCTGTCCTTGCTTGTTATGCCTAGCTAGGGGCGTTAAACGATAGCGCTTGTTGGGAGGCAACCCTATTTTCTTTTTATTCCTTGCTTTTTTTCTCCTGTTTATTAATAAATAATTTATATAGCCTCTTTTTAGGTTGTGTTTTTTGTGTTTAATTAGTGTTTGTGCCAAGTGGAACAGTTGGGAAGACTTGGGGAAAGTCTTGTTAATCTTGCTGTAAAAAACAGAAACTTTAGCGCTCACGAGAACTGCTGCCATTTTTATTTGGAAAGTAATATTTAGTTAATTCTTTCTTCAGATGATTAATAGATAAATTCCTCACGTCCAGCAATTTATTTTATAATTTTTGGGGCTCCAGATCTTGCACTAGATACAGATTACTACAGACTATTCTGTTTTTGACAGATTCTATTTTTTGTGTGTTGTTTGCTTATTTTGATGAATCTATGGCTAGTAAAATAGTTTATAAACCATAGAGAAGTTGGAATATAGTAGGTTTAACACCAATATAAATAAATAATGAGTTCATTACAGTACCTTGAAGTGGTCTTTTGTTTTCTTTCGCTAACGGAGCTCACGAGATTTTCTACTTTAAGTTTTGTGTTGTGAAGTTTTCATGTTTTGGGTAAAGATTTGATGGATTATGGAACAAGGAGTGGCAAGAGCCTAATCTTGGGGATTCCCATGGCACCCCCAAGATAATATAAGGACACCCAAAAGCCAAAGCTTGGGGATGCCCCGGAAGGCATCCCCTCTTTTCCTCTACTTCTATCGGTAACTTTACTTGGAGCTATATTTTTATTCGCCACATGATATGTGTTTTGCTTGTTGCGTCTTGTATTATTTGAGTTTTTATTTGTTAGTTTACCACGATCATCCTTGCTGTACACACCTTTTGAGACAGCCATATATGATTTGGAATTTGTTAGAATAATCTATGGATGTGAATTGTGTTGGTAGGAACAATTTAGGTAACAACGCGTATACAGGAAATTTCAATCCTAGGCCTTATCCTAGCAATCCCTCTAATAATTATGGTAATTCCTACAACAATTCTTATGTAAATTATAATAAGATGCCCTCTGATTTTGAATATAATATTAAAGAATTTATTTCTTCGCGAAAGAATTTTAATGCTATGATTGAAGAAAAATTGCTTAAGATTGATGATTTGGCTAGGAACGTTGACAGAATTGCTCTTGATGTTGATTCTTTGAAACATAAATCTATTCCACCTAAGCATGATATCAATGAGTCTCTCAAAGCGATGAGAATTTCCATTGACGAGTGCAAAGAAAGAACCGCTAGGATGCGTGCTAAGAAAGATGCCTTTATAAAAGCGTGTTCTTCTAGTTCCTATGAAAATAATGATGAAGATCTAAAAGTTATTGATGTGTCCCCTATTAAATCTTTGTTTTGCAATATGAATCTTGATAATGATGGGACTGAATATGATCCACCTTTACCTAGAATGCGTTCTAAGAATTCGGAATTTGTTGATCTTGATGCTAAATTTGATAAAAGTGGGATTGAAGAAATTAAAACCCTAGATGTTGCTAAACCCACTATTATGGATTTCAAGGAATTTAACAATGAAAATTTATCTATGATTGATTGTATTTCCTTTTTGCAATCCGTGCTAAAATCTTCTCACTCTTATAGTCAAAATAAAGCGTTTACTAAACATATCGTTGATGCCTTGATGCAATCTTATGAAGAAAAACTTGAATTGGAATTTTCTATCGCTAGAAAATTTTATGATGAGTGGGAACCAACGATTAAAATTAAAATTAAAAATTATGAGTTTTATGCTTTGTGTGATTTGGGTGCTAGTGTCTCTACTATTCCCAAAACTTTGTGTGATTTACTAGATTTCCGTGATTTTGATGATTGCTCTGTAAACTTGCATCTTGCGGATTCCACTATTAAGAAACCTATGGGAAGAATTAATGATGTTCTTATTGCTGCAAATAGGAATTATGTGCCTGTAGATTTTATCGTTCTTGATATAGATTGCAATCCTTCTTGCCCTATTATTCTTGGTAGACCTTTCCTTAGAACGATTGGTGCAATTATTGATATGAAGGAAGGGAATATTAGATTCCAATTTCCATTAAAAAGGGGCATCGAACAATGGCCTAGAAATAAAATAAAATTACCATATGAATCTATCATGAGAGCCAGTTATGGATTGCCTACCAAAGATGGCAATACCTGGATCTATTCTTGCTTGTTATGCCTAGCTAGGGGCGTTAAACGATAGCGCTTGTTGGGAGGCAACACAATTTTATTTTTATTCCTTGATTTTTTCTCCTGTTTAGTAATAAATAAATTATCTAGCCTCTGTTTTGGTTGTGTTTTTGTGTTTAATTAGTGTTTGTGCCAAGTAGAACCGTTGGGAAGACATGGGGAAAGTCTTGTTGAACTTGCTGTAAAAAACAAAAACTTTAGCTCTCACGAGAACTGCTGTAATTTTTATTTGGAAAGTGGTATTTAGTTAATTATTTTTGCATATGATTAATAGATAAATTCCTCACGTCCAGAAATTTATTTTAGAATTTTTGGGGTTCCAGATCTTGCGCTAGCTACAGATTACTACAGACTGTTCTGCTTTTGACAGATTCTGTTTTTCGTGTGTTGTTTGCTTATTTTGATGAATCTATGGCTGGTAAAATAGTTTATAATCCATAGAGAAGTTGGCATAAAGTAGGTATAACACCAATATAAATAAAGAATGAGTTCATTACAGTACCTTGAAGTGGTCTTTTGTTTTCTTTCGCTAACGGAGCTCACGAGTTTTCTACTTTAAGTTTTGTGTTGTGAAGTTTTCAAGTTTTGGGTAAAGATTTGATGGATTATGGAACAAGGAGTGGAAACAGCCTAAGATTGGGGATGCCCATGGCACCCCCAAGATAATCTAAGGACACCTAAAAGCCAATTCTTGGGGATGCCCCGGAAGGCATCCACTCTTTCGTCTACTTCTATCAGTAACTTTACTTGGAGCTATATTTTTATTCACCACATGATATGTGTTTTGCTTGGAGCGTCTTGTATTATTTGAGTATTTATTTGTTAGTCTACCACAATCATCCTTGCTGTACACGCCTTTTGAGAGAGCCATACATGATTTGGAATTTGATAGAATACTCTATGTGCTTCAGTTATATCTTTTGAGCTTTATAGTTTTGCTCTAGTGCTTCACTTATATCTTTTAGAGCACGGTGGTGGATTTGTTTTCTAGAAACTATTGATCTCTCATGCTTCACTTAGATTATTTTCAGAGTCTTAATAGCATGGTAATTTTCTTAAAATCCTAATATGCTTGGTATGCAAGATTAATAATAGAACTTTCGTATGAGTGTGTTGAATACTAAGAAAAGTTTGATGCTTGATGATTGTTTTGAGATATGGAGGTAATAATATCAAAGTCATGCTAGTTGAGTAGTTGTGAAATTGAGAAATACTTGTGTTGAAGTTTTCATGTCCCGTAGCATGCACGTATGGTAAATGTTATGCAACAAATTTGAAACATGAGGTGTTATTTGATTGTCTTCCTTATGAGTGGCGGTCGGGGATGAGCGATGGTCTTTTCCTACCAATCTATACCCCTAGGAGCATGCGCATAGTGCCGAGGTTTTTGATGGCTTGTAGATTCTTGCAATAAGTATGTGAGTTCTTTATGACTAATGTTGATTCCATGGATTATACACACTCTCACCCTTCCATCCTTGCTAGCCTCTTCGGTACCGTGCATTGCCCTTTCTCACATTGAGAGTTGGAGCAAACTTTGCCGGTGCATCCAAACCCCATGATATGATGAGCTCTTTCACACATAAACCTCCTTATATCTTCCTCAAAACAGCCACCATACCTACCTATTATGGCATTTCCATAGCCATTCCGAGATATATTGCCATGCAACTTTCCATCATTCCGTTCATCATGACACACTCATCATTGTCATATTGCTTAGCATGATCATGTAGTTGACATAGCATTTGTGGCAAAGCCACCATTCATAAATCTTTCATACATGTCACTCTTGGTTCATTGCATATCCTGGTACACCGCCGGAGGCATTCATACAGAGTCATCTTTGTTCTAGTATTGAGTTGTAATCATTGAGTTGTAAATAAATAGAAGTGTGATGATCATCATTATTAGAGCATTGTCCCAAGTGAGGAATAAATAAATAAAAAAGGCCAAAAAATGAGAAGGCCCAAAAAAAGAGAAAGGCCATAAAAAAGAGAAGGCCCAAAAAATGAGAGAAAAAGAGAGAAGGGACAATGTTAATATCCTTTTACCACACTTGTGCTTCAAAGTAGCACCATGATCTTCATAGTAGAGAGTCTCTCATGTTATCACTTTCATATACTAGTGGGAATTTTTTGTTATAGAACATGGCTTGTATATTCTAACAATGGGTCTCCTCAAGTGCCCTAGGTCTTCGTGAGCAAGCAAGTTGGATGCACACCCACTAGTTTCTTTTGTTGAGCTTTCATACATTTATAGATCTAGTGCATCCGTTGCATGGCAATCCCTACTCCTTGCATTAACATCAATCGGAGGGCATCTCCATAGCCCATTGATTAGCCTCGTTGCTGTGAAACTTTCTCCTTTTTTTTCTCCACATAACACCCCTCCATTATATTCTATTCCACCCATAGTGCTATGTCCATGGCTGGCGCTCATATATTGCGTGAAAGTTTATAGGTTTGAGATTACTAAAGTATGAAACAATTTCTTGGCTTCTCATTGGGGTTGTGCATGATGATAGCATTCTTGTGTGACGAAAATGAAACATGACTAAACTATATGATTTTGTAGGGATGAACTTTCTTTTGCCATGTTACTTTGAGAAGACATAATTGCTTAGTTAGTACGCTTGAAGTATTATCATTTTTATGTCAATATGAACTTTTGTCTTGAATCTTTCGGATTTGAATATTCATACCACAATTAAGAAGAATTACATTAAAATTATGCCAAGTAGAACTCCGCATCAAAAATTCTGTTTTTATCATTTACCTACTCAAGGACGAGCAGGAATTAAGCTTGGGGATGCTTGATACGTCTCCAACGTATCTATAATTTTTGATTGCTTCATGCTATATTATCTACAGTTTTAGACATTATTGGGCTTTATTTTCCACTTTATATTATTTTTGGGACTAACCTATTAACCGGAGGCCCAGCCCAGAATTGCTGTTTTTTGCCTATTTTAGGGTTTCGAAGAAAAGGAATATCAAACGAAGTCCAAACGGAATGAAACCTTCGGAAACGTGATTTTCTCATCAGATAAGATCCAGGAGACTTGGACCCTTCGTCAAGAAAGCCACGAGGTGGTCACGAGGGTGGAGGGCGCCCCCCTAGGGCGCGCCCCCTGCCTCATGGGCCCCTCGAAGCTCCACCGACGTACTTCTTCCTCCTATATATATCCACATACCCCCAAACGATCGGGGACGAAGCCAAAAACCTAATTCCACCACCACAACTTTCTGTATCCATGAGATCCCATCTTGGGGCCTGTTCCGGAGCTCTGCCGGAGGGGGCATCGATCACGGAGGGCTTCTACATCATCATCCAAGCCCCTCCGATGAAGTGTGAGTAGTTTACTTCAGACCTACGGGTCCATAGCTAGTATCTAGATGGCTTCTTATGTCTTTTTGGATCTCAATACAATGTTCTCCAACTCTCTAATGGAGATCTATTTGATGTAATCTTCTTTTTGCGGTGTGTTTGTTGAGACCGATGAATTATGGGTTTATGATCAAGTCTATCTATGAATAATATTTGAATCTTCTCTGAATTCTTTTATGTATGATTCGTTATCTTTGCAAGTCTCTTCGAATTATCAGTTTGGTTTGGCCTAATAGATTGGTTGTTCTTGCCATGGGAGAAGTGCTTAGCTTTGGGTTCGATCTTGCGGTGTCCATTCCCAGTGACAGAAGGGGCAGCAAGGCACGTATTGTATTGTTCCCATCGAAGATAACAAGATGGGGTTTTTATCATATTGCATGAAACTATCGCTCTACATCATGTCATCTTGCTTAAGGCGTTACTCTGTTTTTAACTTAATACTCTAGATGCATGCTGGATAGCGGTCGATGAGTGGAGTAATAGTAGTAGATGCATATTCGTTTCGGTCTACTTGTCTCGGACGTGATGCCTATATACATGATCATACCTAGATATTCCCATAACTATGCTCAATTCTGTCAATTGCTCAACAGTAATTTGTTCACCCACCGTAGAATACTTATGCTCTTGAGAGAAGCCACTAGTGAAACCTATGGCCCCCAGGTCTCTTTCTCATCATGTCAATCTCCATCACTTTATTATTGCTTTGCTTTTACTTTGCTTTTACTTTATTACTTTGCATCTCTATACCAAAAATTCCAAAAATATTATTTATCATATCTATCAGATTTCACTTTCGTAAGTTACCGTGAAGGGATTAACAACCCCTAAGTGCGTTGGTTGCGTTGAGCTATTGTTTTTGTGTAGGTACGAGGGACTCGAGCGTAGCCTCCTACTGGATTGATACCTTGGTTCTCAGAAACTGAGGGAAATACTTACGCTACTTTGCTGCATCATCCCTTCCTCTTCGGGGAAATCCAACACAGTGCCCAAGAGGTAGCAAGGAGGCGGCAAGGAGGCTGACGCGGTCCGACACTCCTCAGGCGGCAGCCCCCGAGGCTCGGGCGAGCCGTCACGACACAGAGGCTGAAAGTTTGATGTGGCCCAATACTCCCGAGGTCGCCCCCCTCAGGGGCCACACCAGCCTCCCCTGGCACTGGTGATCGCACCCAAGGCTTCGGCCAGCTTCACCTGAACTTAGGAGCACTCCGCAAGAGGTAGGGGTCTCCAAGCTGCAGTGGTGACGCCGACCGACCATTGAAGCATAGGAAGTACATTGCCATAGATGAGTGAGTACCTTATCTTCATAATTTCCAGAGTGTTGTATCTCCTCCTGACCGGAACTCTTTAGCGTCCCTTTAGCTGGGGCGGCGAAATCTCTTGAGAAGCGACCTCCACCCACTCCGAGCTCTCTGCTGGCCCTGAGTACTCCCTGTCAGACTGCCGCACGTGGTACGGGGCCTGCCGAGGAGGTGGACATGCTGACCAGGTGTCTTGACCCTGTGTTCTTGTCATCCCTCCTTCATGGTCCTGCATGGGTTGCTGAAGGCGTGCCGAGGGCCACTCCATTGGTCATTGCCCGCAGCTGGACGGCCTCGGCCTTGGCCTCATCCTTGAGTACCAAGGCCCGAAAGGCGGTGGGGAAAGCGCCGACCTCCAGCCTCCTGCTAGGAGCAGGCGAGCCACCTCGAGCTTCCTCAACGATCCCTGGTGCAGAGGGTGGACCCGGCCGCGTGTTTGAACTTGCGTGTGGGCATGGCGCTGTCCGCCACGAGCTCTTCCGCGAGGCGATGGGTGCGTTGAGCCAGCTCTGGGAGGAGCTTGTCGATGTTGATGCCCGCCTTGAGATGGAGGGCCTCTGGCTGGTGGACAAGTGGCCATCAACCTTGGGCATCTTCAGCGCGAGCTTGCTAGTGCGAAGGCCGAGACGTCCCTTGCAGCCTCATGCGAGGCCAGCACCCGGGCCTTGGAGGAGGTCAGGGAGGCTGATCGCCGCCGTTAGGTTGCGGAGGAGCGCGAACAGGAGCTCAAGGCTTTGAACGCTACCTTGGAGCTGCATGTCGAAGCACGCAGGGCCGGTTTGGCATCGATGAGGGGGGCGCCTTTCGAAGAGAAAAAGATCCTGAAGCACGAGGAGGCGCTGCTGCTGGAGGTGTCGGAGCGCAGCCTCGAGCTTGAACGGTTGAAGACAACAGAGAGCAAGGTGGCCCTGGCTGAAGACACCATTGACGCGCGCGAAGCCGAGATCCGGGAGGAGGTCGCCCGTAGGGTGGCGAAGGTTCGTGTGGATCTTGCCAATGGGTACGACCTAAAGTTGAAGCTCCTGGAGGCCGAAGCTGAGGGCGGGACCACCGTCCTCAAGCCAAGGCTGGACGAGGCGGAGCAGAACGAGAGCACTGCCGCGGCGGCCCTGACCTCTGATCAGGCCGACCTGGCCTCTGCCCGTGCTAATCTGCTCTCGCTTCAGCAGCAGGTTGATGCCACCACGCTTCTCGCTCGGCAGAACAGGGAGGAGGCGTGTCGTCAGAAAACGCTGTAGCATGAGAACCCCCCCATGGAGAGGGCCAACCGGGCATTGGGCGCCATCTATGATGAGTGCACCCCTCATCCCCATGCAGAAGATTATGCTAGCCATCTCCGCTTTTTTACCGAAGTCGTGACGCGCCTGGAGGACCGGGTCGCGAGGGCTTGCGAGCTTGTTGAGGAAAGGAGCCGGGGCCTCCTCGGGCGTGCATTCTCCTGTGTCATCAGTCATCTCCGGAATATCGACCCCCACTTCGACTTTGACAGTGCTATCACCCCAGTGCCCGGAGCCATCCTGGACAACCAGGCGCGCTGGGTGGACGATAATGTGGATGCTCTAGTCAGGGCGTTCACCTCCGAGGACGATGTAGTGGTGGTCGTGGTGGATGAAGATGGTGCTTTTAATGACGGTGAAGACGACACCAACGACAGCGCCAGCAGCGCGTATGAGAGCGACCAGGACGACGCTGCGAGCGGCATGTCCAATTGAGCCCGTGTTCCTTCGCTTAAACATGCACGCAAGGACTTGGACATGGCCTCGCAAGGTGTAATAGCATTTTGGAGGGGGATCCCCTTGTGTAAGAAAATTAATGTTCTATTTTTTAGGCCAGACTTGAAACATGTTTCCGTAAGCTCACGAGCCCCTCGGCAGGCTTGCTGCTGTAACTTACCTCGATCCAAGCAGGCCTTGAGCTAGTTTTGTGGTTGCGGGTGTGCTTTTCTCCTGAGGGGAGCCCTCCAAGGGCTCACAAGGTTTCAGATTTCCCGAAGAGCCTGCTGGTCCACCCAAGAGGGCATCGCGAGGAGCGAATGCCAGACTATGGCAGGGTGTGCGCGCGGTGGCCCTGTGGCAATTGCACTCTTGGTCCTGGGGGGTTTGCCGTCGTCCAGGCTTGCTTGGACGCGTTCAACACACGCATACCACGCCCAACCCCCAACTCGCGAGGTGCTCGCAGGGGGTGGGGTAGCAGGTGCGGGCTTCGAAATAAAGCATGGAGCCAAAATTCAAGAAATCCATTTGAACAAAGAAGACTCGTCGCATACTTGACAACGAAAATAGGACTCCAAGTTCAGCTCAAAAAGGCAGCACATCGAGCTGCAGAAAAAAAGATGAAAGCAAATGACCGCATTCGGAACCTAGCTAGACTTCTTTTCTTCCCACCAACGTGGAGCTACGTGCTTTCACTGGTTGTGAGCATAGTCATTGGGGGACAGTGTCGACGGCCAGCGCGGAGCATGGTGCTTCCACTAGGACATGGGCGGGAGCCCCCGAGGCCCGAGGGCGGCACTCCGGAGACTCCGGGGCGTGTACAGCACCACTCATTATTATGTGAGAGTGTCATGAGTGGAGACCTTCATAGGCACGTGCCATACTTCAAATCGCCAGACGAGGACCCCGCCCTGCGCCACCCCAACCTTCGTTGGGGCGTCTGGAAACCAGGACGAGGCTAAGGGGCAAGGAGGATGCTAGTGGCGCCATCGGCGACCTCGGGCCCTCTGCCGGGGGGAAAGGCTCGCCGGTGCTTCCCCTGGTAGAGGACCTACCTCCATGCAGTGCCTTGTTGCGCTCGGCGCGGGGGAGGGCCTGGCTCTGGGCCTCTCTCGCACAGCCCCTAGAGCACCACTCCTCCTGGAGACGGAGCCACCGCCCTGGGGTCTCCAACTGCTACCGCAGCCTGGTTCTCCTGCAGCTCATGGTTAGTGTAAATTTTCTCCTGAGATATTGGCGGCACCTCGCCCTCGTCGTCGCTGAAGGGGTCGGCGAAGCCTTCAGGTGGCTCATGCAAGGCCCGCACCCCAGGCGTTCCATCCACTCATCCTGGCTCGGGGAACGGGTTGGGGCCTTCTCCCAGCAGGTACTCCAGGTTCACCATGCGGGGCACGTAGGCATCCGCGGTCGCCCCACTGGGACCGTCACCCAGGTGCCCTGCGCCTTGAGCCGCCAACCGTAGAATGTGTCCCAGGTGGCCATTAGGCAGGATCCCAGCGCGTCCTCATGGTGGACTGCCAGCGCTTGTCGCTCCTGATGGTGGCACTGTCAAGGAAGGACAGCCTGTGCCAGGATCTGTGTTGGTGTTGTTGGATCCCTCGGACACCCCATGGAGCGCGCGAGCCCGCCGGGGTCTCGCGCGTGCTTCCACCACAACCTGAGGCGTGGTCAAGGAGCAGAATTGTGGCGTACCTCTACAGGCAGCGTCCAGCAGTTTGGCGACGCGCGCCACCTGCGCATCACAACCGCTCTCTGCTAACCTGCACCGCAGCAGCTCCCATTCAAGATTAGCGCGGCTCACATGTTCGTCTACTCCTGTCAGGTGTGTGGTGGTGCGTGTGTGCCATGGCGCGAGGGCGCTGGTCCACGCCGCCCGTGTCCAGGGGTGTTGGGTTGTGCGCAGCCGCCTAGAGTGCAGAGTTGAGATCTTCTTGAGGGGACGGTGGCACCCGGGCGGGCCAGGCAACCCAGTGGTCGACATGAGTCCTCGGATCGTCAGACATTGGAACCACAGGGTGATGGCGGGTCGATCGATGGAGGAGAAGGCTTCGGTGCACCCCTACCTGGCGCGCCAAATGTCGGATTATGGGTTCCGGCAAACCCTTGGTAAGTTTGAACTCTGGGGTGCGCATGAAGTAATCTCACCTCCTAGCTTGCTTGCTCAATGATTCCACAGCCTAGCTCGACGAACCCAAAGAAAACGAGACACAGAGGATTATACTGGTTCGGGCCATCGTGTGGTGTAATACCCTACTTCAGTGTGGTGGTGGATTACCTCAAGGGCTAAGGATGAACTGGTACAGTGGATGAACAGTCAGGAGGAGAGGTGTTCTTGATCTTGGTGAGCTGGTAGATGTGAGGGTGGAAATGGATCCAATCCCTGATCAGTCTCCCTCTTTTCCCCTCCCCTTCTATGGTGGTGGCTAGCTCCTTTTTATAGAGGCCTTGGTCCTCTTCCCAAATGTTAGGTGGGAAGCGATCCCACAATGGCCAAGTTTGAAGGGAGACAACTAGTACAAGCTATCATGACATAAGGTGGTCTTCGCCTGCCAAAGGCTCTGGTGGTGATGCTGTTGTGGGCTCCGCGATGACCTCCATCCTGCTGTCCTGGGGGTCTTGCTCTTGTTGCACTAATATGGAAACCTTTGCCTCATTCGTCGGGACCCCACGCCTGCGCTTGCCGCCTTAGCACCAAAGAGGAAACTGGTACACTGCACCCGCTGGCGCCCGCCTGGCCTTGGTCGTCATGGCTCACCTCACATGAACCTCGTGAGGTGCCCCTTTCATAGATATCTCTGCTCCTCAGGAGCCAGCCTAGAGAGGCAGCCCCTAGGGAATTCTTGGTGTTGTCCGCCTCGCGAGGCTTGGCCCCTCGTGAGGGTATTAAGTTTTTGCTACTGAAGATGGGCAGTACAAGGCCGTTGGTGGATCCATGCTCTGGGCCGCAGGCAGGCAAGTCTGGGCACCCCCGATCCCAGAATGCCGACAATAGCGATAATTCACCGGCGGTGACAGCAACCTCTATCTCCATCTCCACGTCGTGCTTCGGTGCTTTAGCAGCCCTGGCGTCGCCACTCCCTCCAATGGGGCGCTTCGGCGGCATCCTGATACACTGTCGGCTTTGAGGAGTGAGAGCGGCGTCGAGGATGCAAGCAGAGAGAGAGGATTGTGAGTGTGGCAAGGATGGGGGGTGCGGCCACTTGGGCATACCATTAATATGGAGTAGTGGGAGTTGTGGGAGAGAGGCGGGCGGCGGTCAAACCGATGGCTCGCCTCCTCGGTGAGCCTGCACACCGGACTACTCGCATGCCTACCAAATTTCACACAGCTACTCGCACGCCTCCTGATGACACTAGGCAGTGAGGACGCCTCCGTCAATTCACACACCTGCACGCACGCCTTCGCGTCTGCCTGCGCGGTGAACTGCTCGCATGCGTCCCGTCAACTCACACCTGCTCGCACGGCACACGGGTCGAGCGGCGGCACGTATATTGTTTTTCTATTTGGATGATTAATGTTGCCGCTTTATTGCTTAACCGAAGCATGGAATATATCTATTGTTGGTCTAATGCTCATGGTTCTAATAAATAATCTGTTTGGATATTGGTTCCCAATTATTAATAATCTCCCATTGTAATTAGATAAAGATTACATCAAAACTGGTCTCAAATTTGACAAAAAAAGTACAATGCCACTTTGTATTGGTGTCCATATGACAACACTATAAGTTTCATGAACTTCAAATAAGTTTTGGATCTACTAGAATTTTAAAATAAAGATTCTCAATGTTTGAAATTTGTTGCACGGGGAGTAAACATGCACCAAGTGAGACACATGTGTTTTTCCAATCCATTTAGGTGCACTGTCATGTGTGCATGTAGCTCAATTTTCATTTTGCACATTATACCCATTGAAAATCAATCAATTAATGTACTAAAAAGTCTTAATGATCTCTGTGATTTTTTCGAAATTAAAACGTCCCTCCTTTGGTAACATATGTTCACCACGGCATAATTAATTTAACATGCATCGTAGTTGTGGTGGATTCGCGGTGTGTGTGTGGGTGTGTGCGTCTGGGGGTGGCCGGTGGCTTGCAATACACTACGAGTTGTGAGCCACCGTGTGGGTTGGCCGTTTTGTTAGGCAGGCCGGTGCCACATCAGAGCCGTGAAATCGTTATTTAAAACATTACACAAACCATTCATACATACATGTTTTGGCCAAATGCAGTCGATGGTTGTCCTACACGACACTCGATACTCGCGTGTGACGCTTTCTGTGGGCCCGCGAGGTCGTCGTCCATCACTTTGACGAATAGCCGGCAATGAGGTTAATTTGACCAGCATGGTAGAATCTTTTTTGTTTGTGTTATGGTGGTATATAGTACGCGTCCAAGAGGTGGAGGGGACTATCATATATACTATATGTACGCGTCTGTGAACAAGTACACCTCACTCAGTGTCGAGACTTTTTGGTTTCCGAGGCTCGTGCCACAACAAAATTGTGAAATTGGCTATTCAAACATCACACAACACCTCTTTGGGCCATATGCATGCACGCGGTGGTTATCCTAGCTAGGACACTCACGTGTGACGCTTCCATTTGTGGGCCCACGAGGCCATTGTCGATGCATGCATGCATCACTTTGACCTACATCGGGAGAGGTTAATTAATTTCACCATCCATGATGATTCTTTTGGGTTGTACATATTACGGCAGGAGCATATAGTATGAGGTGAAGAGGGGTTAGGGGACCATCATATGTAGTACGCTTCATGAACCTCGCTCTGTGTGGGTGCATGGTTTACGGTTTTTGAGGCATGTGGCACAACAAAGTTGTGTATTTTGGGTATTCAACATATATATGTTTGGCCCACATGCAAGCAGTTGTGGTTGTCCTCTCGCACCCACTTAAGCGGTTATCAGCAACATCGATCATTTCCATCTGTGGGGCCGCTTGGTCCATAACTACCTCTTGCCTAACAACAAGAGAGGTTAATTTGACTTAGGAGGGGATTATTATTTTTGCTTGTAATACGATATATAATATATAGGTCATGCTCTGGGATGACATGCATGATACAGTTTGAGCACACACACCTACATGTGTACGCATGAATTCCTCCCATCAAGTCGAAGTGGCTAGTACAACGACATGTCATGAACTAATCTTGCTCTGTGTGGGGAGCTAGTGTACGATTTTTGACACGCGCGCCACATCAATGTTGTGAAATGGTATTCAAACATGCATGCACGCATCACCTCCATACATATGCATGTAGTAGTTGCCTTCGAACGGTACACTCCCTCGCGTGGTTATGGGCAACAAGCCTATATATTCGTGGGCCTGCGTGGACATACTTGATCACATTGACCAACAACAAGATAGGTTACCATGGTGGATTCTTCATTCGGTTCGTGTTATCGTAGTATAGGTCATGGTGAGATTCTGACATTAAGTTTGAGCACATATAATACGCACGCATGCATGCATGAATCCCCATCGTTGGCTTGAAGTGTGGTCTAGCATACATATGCATCGTCAACCTAACCCTCACTCAGTGTGGGGATTTCTAGTTTGAAATCACGGTGCCACATCAAAGTTGTTCCATTGTTACTCAAAAACACACCTCTCCATACATATGTTTGGGCCACACTCATGAAGTGGTTGTCTTCGGGGACTAGATACTTGCATGATTATTAGCGAGCTAGCCCATCTCTGGGGTCGCATGGACGGCCATAACTTTGACCAACAACAAGAGAGCGGTTGTACGACCAAGGTGGATTATTCTTGGTCCGCTTTATGATCCATCTTTGTGAGATATGCCTCTTTGGCCCGCCGACTGAAATTGTGGGGGGGGGGGGGGGACTTCGCACTTTGCTACGGCTGAACCTCGCTTGGGGGGCATGCATTCATAGCTTAGGATTCCCTTCATGGCAACACGGGGGGGCTGCTAGGTACTTCACACTTTGCTAGGTGAACCTCGGTTGGGGGGCATGCATTCATAGCTTAGGATTCCCTTCGTGCCGACATGAGGGAGGGGGGCTGCTTGCTAGTTCGCACTTTGCTAGGGAACCTTGGTTGGGGGGGAATGCTTTCATAGCTTAGCATTCCCTTCGTGCCGACACGAGGGAGGGGGCTGCTAGCTACTTCGCACTTTGCTATGGTGAACCTCGGTTGGGTGGGCATGCATTCATAGCTTAGGATTCCCTTCGTGCCGACGTGAGGGAGGGGGATGCTAGCTACTTCGCAATTTGCTAGGTGAACCTCAGTTGGGGAGGCACCATTCAAAGCTTAGGATTCTCTTCGTGCCGACATGAGGGTGGGGGGCTGCTAGCTACTTTGCACTTTGCTAGGCGAACCTCGGTTGGGGGGGCATGCATTCATAGCTTAGGATTCCCTTCGAGCCGACACGAGGGAGGAGGGGGCTGCTAGATACTTTGCAATTTGCTAGGTGAACCTCGGTTGGAGGGGAGGGGCATGCATTCATAGCTTAGGATTCCCTTCGTTCCAACACGAGGGGGGAGGGCGAGCAATACCATGCGCTTTGCGAGATAGGTGCCACATCGAAGTTGCATTTGGTATTTGAAAATCAAACCACCTTTTTCATACACAAATTTGGTCCACATGCAAGTGTGTTCGTGTTCTGACCATCTCCCACGCCATTTTTCACCAAATTTATGAACATTAGACAAGTCGGATGACGCAACAGACACGGTTCACTCAAACTAATCGTGTGCCATGACAGTGCCCCTGTCACGCACACATATGCACAGTACATTGGGATCCACGAGGCTCCCCCTCTCAAAAATATCTGCCCGCCTCGTGGGTTTTTCTGTTTCATAACACACGGTTGTTATCTATGGACCGTGTGCGATGTTTCTTGTTACTAATCCCGCATGCATCCCTAGAAAATATCTGCCCGCCTCAAGGGTTTTTCTGTTTCATAACACGTAGTTGTTATCTCCGGACCGTGTGTGATGCACTATCATCAAAATTTTCAATAGCCCCGGCACTTCACTCCCGCGTAGTAAAATTTTCAGTACCAGCGCCATTTCCTCGAACACCCCCCATCCACACACACACACACCAAAACCTCCTCGGGCATGCGCGCGCCCACACACACCCTTCCTTTCTCGAAACCCTAGCAAGGTCCCAGCCGCTGCAAGGCCTCCATTGTCAACATCTGCCGGTTTGCCCATGCAGCTTACCAACCGATCTCCATACCCAGGCCGCCCTGAGTTTCTTAGATGGCACCTGCCAAACAACCCCTTTCCCACAGATCCCCATCCCCCACTCCAGAGCATCACAACCTAAGCCCGGCTACACTTCCTATGGAGCTCCAGGAGCGACTGGCCCAAAAGAGGTGTATCGCGGTCTCTTCGCCCAACATCGCCGAGGAAGCTGACGAGCATTACTGGCGGCAGGCACTCAAGCAGTGGGCTAGAGTATGCGGGCAATTCTTGGCCGCCGGCTACGACATCGAGGTCATCGACAGCGATGGCCTGAGGCGGGCTATGTCATAGGTTAAGTGGCCCACCCCCAACCCCTCGGGTTCAACCACCGTCGATCGCATCCATGGCCCCGCTGATGATCTCCTCTGGCTCGCTGTCAACAATTTTCCATCCTACATCGCCATCGAGCCCCTTTTGTCATTTCTGAAGGACAGGTTCTGCGACGCTAGCTTGGGATCCACAACTTAGAAGTCATACCTCATCGAGAGCGACCACCAGGAGGGCACCCCCTTCGGCTATTACAAGGGGAAAGAGCCCATCTGCTCTTCCAAGGGGAAAGCGCCCGTCTGCATCATCAGGGAGGGCACCCTACAGCCATGCTCTTCCAAGGGGAAGGAGCCCATATGCGACAACATGGAGTGCATCCAGGGTCCATGCTCTTCCCACGGGAATGAGCCCATCCATGACAAGTGAGGAAACCCATGATTTGTTTTGCCGTGCCTCTTCACATGGAGAAACCCATGATTTGTTTTGTCGAGTCCCTTTTGTAGTGTAGTGAGAATATGTCCAGTTTTAATTGCTATGTCTGGTTGTTTGCAGTATGCCTTGTTTATTTCAGTTGTTCACAATGTGATGCTCTATATGTGCCATTATTTACTATGCAGTACATTTCATCAATCTAGTTTAAAACATACCGATAGGAATGCATATATATGCTTGATGTTAAGCTTGTATAGCTAGCATATGCCTCTTTTAAAGTTTTTTGATTGTTCGTTTGTTTGTAGTTAGCATATGTCCAGTTTCAAATGCTATCTTTGGTTCATAGTATGCCTTGTTTATTCCAGTTATTCACAATGTGATGTTCTATATGTGCAAGTTTGAACTGTGCAGTTCAATTTCATCAGTACCAGTTTCAACAATACCACAATGAATGAGTACATTTGGTTGCTGCATCTTGTAGTTAACACGCCTTTCCATTTTTATTTAATAATAACCAGTGTACTTAGACTGGCACAATACCAGTTTGAATGAATATGTTTGCTTGTTGTAAAATGATAGGCCTGTTGTAGTTAACAAACCTTTCCACTTGTTTTGCTTTACTAGCGTGCTAAAACCTGCACACTAAAGCTATCTTTTGGAGATTATTTTGTCCGCATGGATAATTTTGGTTGATGGTTAGCCTATTGTGCTTAACATGCTTCTCGATGTACCTACACATGACAATTTTCGGAACGACTGCTGTTTTCCATCAAGGTTAGTTTCAAACCATGGCTTATATCTGCTCACTATTCAGGATATCGATAGCTGGTACCATATAGGCCAGGGGCTGATAAGGGACTAATCAGTGAATCGGACTTTTAACTGAATATATCTGCAACCCATTTATTGTTAGGTTAACTAGGGCCATATGTAATATATCTGAGGCTACATAGCAACATGCACTGTACTTAATGTCTAAATATGCAATCCTAGGCTACATAGCAACAAGGAAGAGTGTTACATTAATGTTCTAATGATGTCTAGATATACGTAGAAGAGTAGTAGCAGCAACAAAAATAACAACAACAATAACACAACCCTGTTTGGATACTCACCTTAGCTAGAGGTTAGAGTTAGTTTCTAGCTGATGACTAACCCTGAACTAACTCCATCCAAAGAGTTGTTTGGATGGCAGGGTTAGATTAACAATAAATGCACTAGGAGAACTAGCTCCAGTTAGCACCTCTTGGGTTGGATAGTTTTTTTGGGTGGGTTATAGATGCAACTAGCTCAAACTAGCCTTCATGTTTATATATACTTTAGGGCTATTTGAGCCCGAACTAGATCAAACTAACTGTAACCCATGGATACAACAGTAGTTAATCAGCTGATAATTTGTAAGAATGCACTAAACTCCTTCCGGCCCGTAATATAAGATGTTAATTCATCTAATATGTGAGTATATTGGATGTTATAAGATACTCCCTCCGTTCCTAAATATTTGTCTTTTTAGAGATTTCAAATGGACTACCACATATGGATGTATATAGACATATTTTGGAGTGTAGATTCACTCATTTTGCTCCGTATGTAGTCACTTGTTGAAATCGCTAGAAAGGCAAATATTTAGGAATGGAGGGAGTATTATAAAATAGTGTTGTACTACATCATTGTGCAATTGTTGTTTGGCTTCTAATAATAACTTGGTTCTTTTAGGTACATATGTCATTGGTAAAGATCCGCGCTTCGACCCTTACTGCGTATGGAGCAATGAGATATCGACGAACCAGCATCAAGTGAGGAAGCTGATAAAGATTGTTAGTAAAATGGGTCCAAAGATGGCAATTAAACTATTTCTCTACACATTACCCAAGACAATAGTGAACTGCAGGATGGTAAGTAAGAACTCTACAGCCTTCTTTTTACTGCCGATAATGACTTCTGTTAGATGACAATGTCTGGATCTTCTTCCTTTGCAGTGGTTGCCAAAGAAGTTTACTCAAGATTACCTCTCAAACTACATGATTGGTGGCATGCAAAGTTTAAAGTATTTCTACCAGAACACGATGATTAGCTAGATGTTTTCATGAAGACCGTGAAGGATGAGCGGTCGGCCATCACAAGGGGTTGGACTAGAGTCGTGCGTGCCTTCTGCATGGAGGAGGGCACAATATGGGCATTCTGCTTCACCTTGTTTAGCAACCAAAATGTATTTCACCTCTTTCTTTACCGTCTTTAATAGTACAAGTATACAACTATGGTTCATCATTCTTTATTTGGTTCTTATGTAATTCTTGAACATATGTACCCATGAATCGAATAATGCATTGGTTGTTTGAACCTGATGGATATGAATAAAGCTGTAGCATACATTCAAACTCAAATTCAAATCCGGTACAATTTGAAATAGCAACAATTAAATTACGGCGAAATTACACCCTCCAGGTCGTTACAGCACACACGGTTGGTAAAACACAAACGTTTGTGATATACACCATAATCAGAGATGGTTCACAGAGAGGAAACGTGTGCAAGCATGCACATAGTTGCCGTTTACAAAGCGTGTGCGATGTTAGACAATATCACAAACGGTGCGGCCAAACTATACGTTTGTGTTAGTTGCCTTATCGTACACAATTCGCAACCATGAACTGTTTCTGATGAAGTATGCATCGTACACGTTGCACCACATAATAGCGTGTGTGATAGTTGTCGTGTACGACGATGTTACGACAGTTCGACGTTTTGTAATCATGTCCGACCCTCGTATGACGATTAGCTAATCTTATTAATAGTGAACCGTTTGTGATGGGCCGCGCATCATACACGTTCTATAATAGTGAACCGTTTGTGATGGGCCACGCATCGTAAACATAGCACCACAGAATACCGACTGTGATGGCAATGTGAGAAGAAATGAGTAGGAGTACTGTAGGGACCCTATCCCCGACGGTTTCTGGGTCGTGTGGGAAGGACCCCCTATCACTGTCACTCACTAGGCGACGGTTCCAAATGCCGTCGTGGAAAGGGGTTAAAAACCATTTGTATAGCACTGACGTGTACTAGTGGATTATACCTACTTCCAGAAGTTCTAATATTTCCACTCTTACCACTTCTTTCATCTTCAGATTTAACCGATGTTGGTGATCAACAACAGGTTTAGCATGAGGTTCCATATTAATTTTGTGCTGACATAGAGTGGGACTAATGCCCTTTAAATCATCAAGAGTATATCCAATAGCAGCTCGGTGCTTCCTTAGAACTTTCAATAATCTTTCTTCTTCATGTTTTGAAAGGTTAGCACTAATAATAACAGGATATATCTTCTTTTCATCAAGATAAGCATATTTCAAAGTGTCTGGGAATTGTTTTAATTCAAACATAGGATCACCTTAGGTGGAGGTGGACCTCCTAGACTTTCAATAGGCAAGTTGTGTTTAAGTAGAGGACGTTGTTCAAAGAAAATTTTATCTATTTCATTTCCTTGATGCATATGTAAATCATTTTCATGACCTAGCAAATATTGTTCTAGAGTATCTGTAGGTGGTACAACAATAGAAGCAAGACCATTTAATTCATCCTTACTAGGCATTCTTTTTCATGAAGATTTCTACTAAACTTGGAAAAAATTAAACTCATGGGACTCATAACCAAAACTAACACCGACAGTTTGTTTCATGCAATTTATTTTAGCATTAACGGTGTTCAAGAAAGGTCTACCAAAGATAATGGGACAAAATTCATCTTGTGGGGAACCAAGAACAAGAAAATCAGTAGGTTATTTTATTTTCCCTCACAAGACTTCAACATCTCTAACAGTCCCAGTTGGTGATATAGTGTCTCTATTAGCATGTTTAATAGTAACATCTATTTCTTCTATCTCTATGGGTGCTATGTCATTCCTAATTTCTTGATATAAGGTATAAGGAATAGCACTCACACTAGCACCTATGTCACATAAACCATGATAACAATGATCTCCTATTTTAACTATGATGATGGGCATGCCAACAACAGGTCTATGTTTATCTTTTTTATCAGGTTTCACAATTCTAGCAGCTTCTTCATAGAAGTAAATAACATGCCCATCCATATCTTCTTCTAAGAGATCTTTTACTCTAGCAATACTAGGTTCTACTTTAATTTTTTCATCAGGTTTAGGTGTTCTAGTATAGCTTTTGTTAACCATGGTTGAATCTTTAGCATGTTCCTTTATCCTAACAGGGAAAGCTGGTTTCTCAATAAAAGAAGAAGGAACAACTGGATCAAAATTATAAAGTATAGTTTCTTCTTTAATTGGTACAGGTTCTTTAATTTCTTATTTAATAGGCGGGTGATATTTAAGCCACGTCTCTTTAGGGAGATCAACATGAGTAGCGAATGATTCACAAAAGGAGGCTACTATCTCAGAGTCATGTCCATATTTAGTGCTAAACTTTTGAAAAGCATCGGTGTCCATAAAAGATTTAACACAATCATACTTAAGTTTAATACCGGACTCTTTAACTTTGTTGAGTTCCCAATCTTCAGAGCTGCGTTTAATTCTTTCCGAAATATCCCACCGGAATTCAATAGTCTTCTTCATAAAAGAACCAGCACAAGAAGTATCAAGCATGGTTTGATCATTACGAGAAAGCCGAGCATAAAAGTTCTGGATAATAATTTCTCTTGAGAGCTCATGATTGGGGCATGAATCTAACATTGACTTAGGCCTCCCCCAAGGTAGAGTGATACTTTCTCCTTCACGAGGCCAAAAATTATATATATAATTCCGATCATGATGAACTAGACGCATAGGATAAAAAATTTGGTGGAACTCCAATTTCAAACGATTTCAATTCCAGGATCCAATATCATCACATAGCCTATACCATGCCAATGATTTCCCTTCAAAGATAAAGGGAAAACCTTCTTCATAACTTCATCCCAGGGAAGACATGCAAGCTTAAACAATCCACAAATTTGTTCTACATATATCAAGTGCATATCAGGATGTTCGATTCCGTCTCCTACATAAGGATTATCTAGCAGTTATTGTGTCATACCCGAAGGAATTTCATATTCAATTTTTTCAGTAGGTGCAGTAGGTTGAGGGGTAATTAATTGTGGTTCCTGATGAGGTGAAGATTTCCCGAACAAACCCCTCAAAGGATTGTTTTCCATAGTAACAAGTGACAATAAATTTCAGCACACTATATAAATGTTTCCTTACCAAATTTGTAACTTCCCAATTTTTAATTTGGATGTTATACATAGGTCATCATATGCATATCATATTTTATTAGCATTTTGCTTGTGATCCTAGAAATCTTAAGCAACTCAAGGACCCAAGGAGAGAGTTGGGGATTTCACAAACTTTCATATTTGAATTTTTCACAAATTTGAAAAGAGGATCAATTTGATTTTAATATTTTTCTCTCCAATTATTTCCAATAATAAAATAAAAGAGAGAAGATAAAATGACCTCTTCAATAAGAGAGGAATATTGGAGAAGAAATTTTAAAGTCAAATTACTATTTTATTTGTATTTTATTTGAATTAGAAAAAATTGCATTTTTTAAAATTGCATTTCTAGACCAGAAAAATGTTACCTTGTCCTAAATATTAGGTTTGGACTATGAAAATTATTTCTGGTATTTTAGGGGATCTGTTTTATATTTTATTAGGATTTTTCTTTTCGGCGAAATTTATTTAAAAAAATATTCACCCGACTGGGCCGAAGGCCCAGCCAAGCCGGCCCGCTACCGCCGCCGCCTTCCCGCGCCGGGACGGACTCCCGCTCCCGCATGCCTCGCCGGAATCCGTACCGGACTCCGAGTCCACCGCCGCCTCGTGCCCCTTCTCCAAGCCGGACCGCCACCCCTCCTCCGAATCGCCCTGCCAGGCCGCACCCCGCCCGATGCCGCGCCGCCGCCTCGCGTCGCCCCGCGCCACTCCCCGCCTCCCTTCGCCTCCTCCCGGCGCACCCCGCCGCCCGCTGCCCTCCATCGCGCCGCCTCACCGGACCTGCCGAAGCCACCGGAGCCATGCCAGATCTCGCCGCCGTTTTTTTTAAATCGGTAAAAACCGCAAAAACCCGCTCAGTTTTTTTTATTTTTCGGTTTAGGTTAGATCTTTTATTATTTTAGTTCATTAATTAACGAACGTTCATCGGTTAGTTTTTGTTAACGAACGAATTCATTCGTTTAGTTCTATTAGCGAACGTTCGTTCGTTAAGTGTTTCTTTTTATTTTAATTTTTCGGCCAGGGACCTATCCGCGAATAATTTTTTCACAAATTAGTCCCTGATTTTCAAACCATCGCTACTTTTTTCTCGTTTGTCCAAATCCAGTGAAACCAACGCCAAAATCTTCATCTTGTTCCCCTCTTTCCAGATAATCAACTTGAACACGATTTTGACAAAATTAAAATTTGGTTTCAAGCAGATTTGAATTTGAACTTCTTTTGATCATAGTTTGAGTTTCGTAGGTCTGATTCGATTGTTTCTTTTTGCAAATCAAAGCTCTTCAGTTGAACTTTCAGTTTAGATATTTTCTCTTGAGTTTTACCCTTGCACCTTATGCTTGAGTGTTTATGTGTGCTATTGTTTATTCATGATAGAGTTTCCATAGTGCGGATCGTGCTACTACGAATCACTAGGGTTTTCAGATCGTCAGCAAGGCAAGTAACACTTTGATCATACCCCTTTATTACCTAGTTTTTATGCATTCGTTTCAACCCTCAAACATTGCATGAGTAGGTTTGATAACATGTGGGTATTGGGAAGTAGTTGATGAGGTAGCACCTAATGTCTTATATCAAACCATGGGTACTTTCTACGTTATGCTTATACTCCTATGCTATGCTCGTAGACGTGGATTGGTTTGTGAGATTCATGAAAGATGTGAGAGTTATTTATATCTAAGGGTTAACTTAAGGTGGCTACTTTAATACACATCTGGGTGGATTGGTTTGTGGGCACCTGGGAATCCAGTGTTGTCCAAGGAGATCCCGGGGAATTCGTGTGATCATCCTATGGTTTTCCACCCAGGCTCAAAGGGATCATTACGTTATTCATGGTGGAAACTTCCGTGTGTAGCCACAGGCCATTATGGGCTCTGGCATAGTTGAGTATGTTGTGTGACCTCTTAAAGTGGTAGACTAGCAGATGTAGGGGATGTAGGTGGTACTATCTACCCGTCGTAAGGAGCTAATGCTTCTGAAAGACTGTGTCTCGGTCATCCGTTTCTCAAACACCATGTAGTGCGAGAAATTCGACGGAGGAGATCGAGTCTTGTGGGGAAAAGTGCGCAAACCTCTGTAGAGTGTACAAACTAATCTTGATTAGCCGTGTCCCGGGTTATGGACATCTTGAGTATCTGGTGCTTGAATTCTTATGTTGATCTCATCACTTTACTTAATTAATTTGTTGGGTTATTAATTATAATTTGGGATTGAGATGGGGTTACCATTCTCAATGTTTTCAACAAACTTTGTAGTTAAATAAAATATATTCCTTTGTTGTAGGGAAAACTAGCTTTCTGCAAATGATAGCCATAGATCCTCCACCAGCCATATATGCATGTAGTGATAGTTGTTTTCTGTTCATTGCTCTATAGTGTTATTTTGCCAGCATATTCCATGTGCTGACCTACACAGGTTGCAACGTATTATGTTGCAGAGTTTTCAGACGAACAGTAAGGTGCGCTAGGTCGTTGTCGTGCACTCAGCTATACCGTTGGAGTTGATGGACTCATTTACCTTCGAAGCTTCCGCAGTTATCTTATTTAGATGGCCTTCAGCCATATTATTGTAATAAGTTCTATTTTGAGACATTCGATGTAATAAGTGCGTGACTGAACTCTGTTATAAATCCTCGAGTACTGTGTGTGTCAGCATTACCAATCCAGGGATGACACTTATACATAGAGATTTGACCGTCAGATGTCGGATCGCTACAAAATTCCATCAGAGCACACGCTGATTGTAGCACGCGACCACTAAGATAAGACATAGGAAACTCTTCTCTACTCATTTCTGACTCTTCTCCATTTCTATTCTATAGATGGCGGATCCAAGGAACAAGTTTGCTCAACCGGACGAAGACACAACTTTTGGATGACACTTGAAGGAAGCCACTAGGTACGTGAACATCGGAATACCAAGCTTCACCAGGACCTACACCGCCATTCTACCTGAAGAAGAGCGTTGGATGATTCGAGTTCATGTTCCAGGAAGGACATTCACACCAGTTATTGAGCCCATAGAGTTTTCCTTTGATGCACCAACCAGGAGTCTAGGAAAGAGCATGGCAGCCCACATCGCCATGGGACACATCGATGAGGTATATCACAAGGATCTTAAGGAAACCATCTACCAGATATGAGGACGCCGAGATGAGCAATGGGAGATGATTTGCACCAGGAGGGATAAATCCATTGCAGCCTACATCCAGGAGTTAAACCAACACATTCGTCATTGGGAGAACTAGATGTGCGCTAGCATGATAGACATGAAGAAAGTGATGACCAGGAACATGGAGCTAGAAGAGGAACTCAAGTATACATGCGATGGATATGAAGAAGAAATTGTAGTACTACTGGAGAAGAATGATGACCTGAAGAAGAAGCTAGGAATATTCCCGGGAGATCCCGTGCCAGAGGAGGACAACCATCCCGAAGACATCATGGACGACACCGATTCTGACCCCAATATCGATGATGATTACTAAGATGAAGCTGGAGCAGATATCATGGAATCTTCCACCTATCAAAATATCAAGTGGACCACCAAATTATCAGTAGTATTTCCCCATGTATATAGTAATAGTCCGAGTATGTTGTAATGGTAGATTAGATCGTTTGTATGCCCTTGTTTGAATTGAGTGGTGTGAAATGAATGTGTTTGTCTCATGTGCATATGGGTAGTAATTTTCTCCTTAGACCTCACTCTATTCTATTATCACTCCTCTAAACCTATCAGATGCCTCCGAGACGTGATCCCGAATTTGTCTTCCCACCGGAGCTCACTCAGTTGATCCAACAGCAGAATGCCTTGATGGAGCTACTAGTCCAGAACCAAGGCAACAACAACAACAACCCACCGCCACCACCTCTAGTTGACAACTTAGCCTGTTTTCTAAGGTTGAATCCATCAGTGTTTTCTAGTAGCACCGAGCCAATTGTTGCTGATGTCTGGCTCCGCTGGATTGGAAGGGAGCTGACCACCACAAGTTGCACTGATGCTGAGAAGGTGCACTTTGCCGCACACCAACTGGATGGACTCGCAGCCTCATGGTGGGAGAACTACACGGCCACTTTCCACATGGATAATGTCACTAGGGGTCAGTTTCAGCAAGCATTCCGCACTACATATGTCTCAACCGGAGCTATGAACATGAAGAAGCGTGAGTTTCGCAACTTATGCCAGGGAAATCGTACTGTGGGGCAGTACGTGGATGAGTTCAGCAAATTAGCCCGCAATGCCCCGGACGATGTGGCCACAGATGCCGCAAAGTAGGAGAAGTTTATGGAAGGGCTGAATGATGAGTTTAGTATGCAGTTAATGGTGGCAACATTTTCCAACTACCAGGAGTTGGTAGACATGGCTCTTATGATAGAAGGCAAGCAGCAGTAGATAGAGAGCTGCAAAAGGAAGTATGGACAGGGGAAGTATAATTCAGGAGCTCAGTAGAAGCCTCACTTTACCCTAACTCGGGAGGTTACACCCATAACCATGGAGGCCACACCCACATTGGAGGAATCTCACATAACCATAGTGGCCCTAAGAATGGGAATGGGAATGGAGGAAGCAGCAGCCAGAACCGTTCCAACCTAGCAACACCCGCTAAGAAGGACCTAAGTCATGTCACCTGTTACAAGTGCGGGAAGACGAGACACTACGCCAATGATTGTTCTGAGCTGAAGAATGGCAATGGAAATGGAAACTCTAGGAAGAAGCCCAATCCCTTCACCAGAGGTCAGGTGAACCACATCAACGTGGAGGAAGTTGAAGATCAGCCTGACGTAGTGATTGGTAAGTTTTTGATTAAGTCATTTACCGCTCTTGTTCTTTTTGACACTGGTGCATCGCATTCATACATATCAAGGGGATTTGTGGACAAGTTTAAGTTTCCAACCTTAGCCCTTAGGTCACCCATGTTAGTAAGCTCGCCAGGTGCAGAGTATATGGCCAGCCGATGGTGTGACCGGTTACCCTTAACCATTGGTAGCCATGTTTTCCCCTCAGACCTAATAATTTTGGAGTCACAAGGATTGGATGTAATACTAGGCATGTATTGGCTATCGAAGTATGGAGGAAACATCGACTGTTCTAGCAAGTAGATATTACTCGCCACCCCTAAGGGAAAGAGGATCAAGTATGTATCTAGGCATGTGCCAAGGAGGACCCAAGTGAATTCCCTCTCGGGAGTTGTTCAGGAAGAAGTGTCTGTTGTGAGGGATTACCCGGATGTATTTCCACAGGAATTACCAGGCATGCCTCCAGATCAAGACATAGAGTTTTTAATAGAGTTTTTGCCAGGCACCAGACCTATATCAAGAGACCATATCAGATGCCCGCAAATGATCTGGAGGAAATCAAGAAGCAGATTAAGGAGTTACTAGAGAAAGGTTATATCCGACCAAGTTCATCATCGCGGGGAGCCCTAGTGCTCTTAGTTGAGAAGAAGGATGGATCTTTGAGAATGCTTGTTGATTATCGGGCATTGAATGAAGTGACAATCAAGAACAAGTACCCACTACCGATGATCAAAGATTTGTTTGACCAGCTGCAGGGAGCTAAAGTATTCTCCAAGATCGATCTTTGATCAGGATATCACCAGTTGAAGATCCGAGAATAGGATATACCTAAGACAGCTTTGACCACAAGGTACGGGCTATATAACTACACGGTCATGTCTTTTGGATTAACTAACGCAACTGCCTATTTTATGAGTATGATGAACAAGGTGTTCATGGAATTTTTGGATAAGTTTGTTGTGGTGTTCATTGATGATATATTGGTGTACTGGAAGAATGAAGAGGAGCACATGGAGCATTTGTTCTTAGTTCTCAAGAAGCTCAGGGACCATCAGCTATACGCCAAGTTCAGCTAATGTGAGTTTTGGTTGAAGGAAGTTGGATTTCTTGGACATGTTATATCAGGAGAAGGTATAGCAGTAGACCCTACCAAGGTTCAATCTGTCACTGAGTGGTTGGCACCCACCTCAGTAGGAGAGATCCGCAGTTTTCTGGGACTCATAGGATATTATAGGAGGTTCATTGAGAATTTTTCCAAAATTGCGAAACCCATGACGGAGTTATTGAAGAAGGACACCAAATTCAAATGGACCGGGGAATGTGAGGCCAGTTCTCAGGAGTTGAAGAAACATTTGGGTACAGCAGGGATTTTATTGCGACGCTTCTCGCCTAGGACTTGGAGGTGTACTTATGCAAGACGGAAGAGTTGTTTCATATGCCTCACATCAGCTTCGACCTCACGAGTTGAATTATGCCACGCATGATTTGGAATTAGCAGCCGTAGTGCATGCGCTCAAGACCTAGAGACATTTTCTTATTGGAAACCGTTGTGATGTGTACATGGATCACAAGAGTTTGAAGTACATTTCCACACAGAAGGAGTTGAATGTCAGGCCGAGGAGATGGTTGGAGCTAATAAAGGATTATGATATGAAGCTACATTATCATCCAGGAAAGGCCAATGTCGTACCAGACGCTTTGCGTCGCAAGAGCTATGTCAATACCCTCGTAAGTGGAGGTTTACCGCAGGAGTTAGTCAACGATCTCCAGGAACTTCGTTTGGAAATAGTTCCAAGAGGTTTTGTTGCAGTAATGGAGGTTCAGTCCAGATTATTGGGAAAGAAGCGAGAAGCTCAGATGGATGATAAAGAAATTGTCGACATAAAGGAGAAGATGAGCAAAGGAAAAGCCAAGGGTTTTCGTGAGGATGAGCACGAAACTTTATGGTTTGAAGACCGTATATATGTGCCCAATAATGCGGAGATCAGGAACTTAATTCTTCAGGAAGCCCATGACTCGCCATACTCGATTCACCCCGAAAACACCAAGATGTATTTTGATTTGAAGGAACATTTCTGGTGGACAGGTATGAAGAGGGATAGTGCCCAGTATGTAGCACTATGTGATGTATGTCAGAGAGTGAACGCAGAACATCAGAAGCCAGTAGGGTTACTACAGCCTATGCCGATACCCGAATGGAAGTGGGATAAAATTGGCATGGATTTCATCACCGAATTACCCAGGACCTGAACAGGATATGACTCCATCTAGGTAGTAGTAGATCGCTTGACCAAAGCGGCTGACTTTATCCCCGTGAAAACCACTTATACGAGTGCGAAGTTGGCCAAGATATACATGACCAGGATCGTATGTCTGCATGGAGTTCCGAGGACCATCGTATCAGATAGAGGAACATAGTTTACTTAGAAGTTTTGGAATCAGTTACACTAGACTTTGGGTACAAGGCTAGAGTTCAGTACAGCCTTTCATCCGCAGACAGATGGACAGACCGAAAGAGTCAATCGGATTTTGGAGGACATGTTGAGAGCTTGTGCATTATATTATGGATCTAGTTCGGATGATAATTTACCCTACGGAGAGTTCTCATGCAACAACCGCTACCAGGCTAGTTTGAAGATGGCCCCTTTCGAAGCTTTGTATGGAAGGAGGTGCAGGACACCATTAATGTGGGATGAAGTTGGAGACCGTCAGTTGTTTGGACCAGATTTAATTAAGGAGTCTGAAGAGAAGGTTAAGTTGATTCATGATAGACTGAAAGTAGCTCAGTCCAGGCAAAAGAGTTATGCCAATACTAAATGCAAGGAGGTAGTCTACGAAGTCGGAGACAGAGCATATCTTCGTGTGTCACCGCTTCGAGGAGTTAAACGATTTGGCGTTAAGGGAAAATTAGCCCCGAGATTTATAGGACCATACCGAGTTTTGGAATGTATGGGAGAAGTGGCCTACAAGCTGGAGTTACCAGAAGGATTGTCAGGAGTTCATGATGCGTTTCACGTTTCCCAATTGAAGAAGTGCCATGCTGAAATGGCCGATATTCCTCTAAGAGATATAGTGCCCCTGGAAGTAATTCAATTGGAAAGTGACCTAACCTACAAGGAGAAACCCGTCAAGATTCTCGAGTTTGCCAGCCGAGTTACACACAACAAGGTTATCAAGTTTTGCAAAGTTCAGTGGAGGCACCATACCGTGGAAGAAGCCACCTGGGAGCGAGAAGAAGACCTACGGAAAGACCACCCGCACATATTTTCTAGCCAACCTGAATCTTGAAGACGAGATTCATCTTAAGGGGGGTAGGTTTGTAACATCCCAATTTTCAATTTGGATGTTATACATAGGTCATCATATGCATATCATATTTTATTTGAATTTTGGTTGTGATCCTACAAATCTTAATCAACTCAAGCACCCAAGGAGAGAGTTTGGGATTTTACAAACTTCCATATATGAATTTTTCTCAAATTTGAAAAAAGGATCAATTTGATTTTAATATTTTTCTCTCCAATTGTTTCCAACAATAAAAATAAAGGGAGAAGATAAAATGACTTCTTCAATAAGAGAGGAATATTGGAGAAGAAATTTTAAAATCAAATTGCTATTTTATTTGAATTAGAAAAAAATATGCATTTTTTGAAAATTGCATTTCTAGACCAGAAAAATGTTCACCTTGTTCTAAATATTAGGTTTGGACGGTGAAAATCGTTTCTGGTATTTTTAGTATTTTTTTATATTTTATTAGGATTTTCTTTCGGATGAAATTTATTTTAAAAAAAACTTCTTCGCCCGACTAGGCCGAAGGCCCAGCCGAGTCGGCCCGCTACCGCAGCCGCCTTCCCGCGCCGGGATGGAGTCCCGCTCCCGCACGCCTCGCCAGAGTCCGGACCGGAGCCCGAGTCCGCCGCCACCTCGTGCACCTTCTCCAAGACGGGCCGACCCCCCCTCTTTATAAGCCGCAGCAGCCACCCCTCCTCGTCATCGCCCCACGCGCGCTCCTTGCCTCCCTTCGCCGCCTCCCGTCGCAACCCGCCGCCCGCTGCCCTGCCTCGCACCGCCTCGCCAGACCCGCCGAAGCCGCCGGAGCCATGCCGAATCTCGCCGCCGGTTTTTTTCGAAAACCGGTAAAAACCGCAAAAACCCGCTCGGTTTTCTTGCTTTTTTGTTTAGGTTAGATCTTTTTTATTTTAGTTTGTTAATTAACGAACGTTCATCCGTTAGTTTTTGTTAACGAACGAATTCGTTCGTTTAGTTCTGTTAGTGAACATTCGTTCGTTAAGTTTTTCTTTTTATTTTACTTTTTCGGCCAGGGACCTATCTGCAAATACTTTTATCACAAATTAATCCCTAATCCTCAAACCCTCGCTACTTTTTGCTCGTTTGTCCAAATCCAGTGAAACTAACGCCAAAATATTCATCTTGTTCCCCTCTTTCCAGATAATAAACTTGAACATGATTTTGAAAAAAATTAAAATTTGGTTTCAAGCAGATTTGAATTCGAACTTCTTTTGATCGTAGTTTGAGTTTCGTAGCTCCGATTCGATTGTTTTTTTGCAAATCGAAGCTATTCAGTTGAACTTTTAGTTTAGATCTTTTCTCTTGATTTTTACACTTGTACCTTATGCTTGAGTGCTTATGTGTGCTATTGTTTGTTCATGATAGAGTTTCCGGAGTGCGAACCGTGCTACTATGAATCACTAGGGTTTTTAGATCGTTAGCAAGGCAAGTAACACTTTGATCATATCCCTTTATTACCCTGTTTTTATGCATTAGTTTCAACCCTCAAACATTGCATGAGTAGGTTTGATAACATGTGGGTATTTGGAAGTAGTTGATGAGGTAGCACCTAATGTCTTATATCAAACCATGGGTATTGTCTACGTTATGCTTATACTGCTATGCTATGCTCGTAGACGTGGATTGGTTTGTGAGATTCACGAAAGATGTGAGAGTTATTTATATCTAAGTGTTAACTTAAGGTGGCTACTTTAATACACATCTGGGTGGATTGGTTTGTGGGCACCTGGGGTATCCAGTGTTGTCCAAGGAGATCCCGGGGAATCCGTGTGGTCGTCCTATGGTTTGGTACCCAGGCTCAAAGGGATCATTATGTTATTCATGCTGGAAACTTCCGTGTGCAGCGACAAGCCATTATGGGCTCTGGCATAGCTGAGTATGTTGTGTGACCTCTTATAGTGGTAGACTAGCAGATGTAGGGGATGTAGGTGGTACTGTCTACCCGTCGTAACGACCTAACGCTTCTGAAAGACTGTGTCTCGGTCATCCGTTTCTCAAACACCATGTAGTGCGAGAAATTCAACGGAGGAGATCGAGTGTTGTGGGGAAAAGTGTGCAAATTTCTGCAGAGTGTACAAACTAATCATGATTAGCCGTGTCTCCGGTTATGGACATCTTGAGTATCTAGTGCTTGAATTATTACGTTGATCTCATCACTTCACTTAATTAATTTATTGGGTTATTAATTATTAATTTGGGATTGATATGGAGTTACCATTCTCAATGTTTTCAACAAAGTTTGTAGTTAAATAAAGTATATTCCTTTGTTGTAGGGAAAAACTAGCTTTCTGCAAATGATAACCATAGAGCCTCCACCATCCATATCACTACAAAAAAAAGACACATCCGTGACATTTTGGGCCGAATGAATTTTTTTTGCCATACATATGACACCTCTATGACGATAATTGTGAAAAAACCCTGTATCATCATATATGTGGTGGGATCCTACTTCTATGACAAAAAATCATGACAGAAAATGGGCTTTTCATCCTGGGCGGGCCGGAGACGCAGCTGCATGACATTCTTTGGGCCGTCCATGACGGAAAAAACCGTGGTAGAAGCGAGGGGGAGGAAAATTTCGGGGAGTTCCCGGTTATGGTGGGAGGTCGGGGGCCGAGCGATGCGTGTTTCTCTCATACACGTACGTGCGTGTGTGCGAGGCGTTGGCTCTAACTGAACCCGAGCGATTGCACTGCAGGCTACGCGTTACTGAACCCGAGCGATTGATTGATGGCTGTTAACTGAACCCGATCAAGCGATTCCTTCGCTACTGCTGCTAACTGAAGCAGATCGATGGGATGAACAGTGAGCGTTGCGGGGGGGTGGTGGGGTGGTTTGGATGAACAGTGAGCGGTGGCGTTGCCTCTGGATGAACAGGACCCCGTGGTGTGGTGGAGGGCTGGATGAACAGTAGATGGTGGAGGGGTGCCCGTGGAGGGGTGGATGAACAGGACCCCGTGGTGTGGAGGGCTGGATGAACAGTAGACGGTGGAGGGGTGGTTGAACAGGACCCCGTGGTGTGGAGGGCTGGATGAACAGTAGACGGTGGAGGGGTGCCCGTGGAGGGGTGGTTGAATAGGACCCCGTGGTGTGGAGGGCTGGATGTACAATAGACGGTGGAGGGGTGGTTGAACAGTAGCCGGTGGAGTAGCGCGCGGTGGAGGCTGGATGAACAGGAGCCCGTGGAGGCTGGAGGAGGTCGACGGTGGAGATGAACAGTATCCCGTGGAGTCCCATTTTGCGGTACGCCACACCCCTCCCGATGAACAGGACCCCCATTTCGACCGTAGCGCTCCAACACAAGTCCATTTCCTCCGTTTTGCAGTACGCCACACCCCTCCCAATGAGCAGGACCCCTGTTTCGACCGTAGGAGGTCCATTTCCTCCATTTTGCTGTACGCCAGACCCCTCCCGATGAACAAGATCCCGTTTCGAACATGGCCGGTCGAACACAATTCCGTTTCCTCCGTTCTGTGGTACGCCAGGCCTCGTTTCCATTGCCTGTTCCGTTCAAGGCCTCCCGATGAACACGACGCATTTCGTTGCCTCCCCATGAACACGACGACGACGCTGTTTCTCCGTTCCGACCCAGCCATGTACACGAACCCTCGCTGTACGTATGCGCGAGTAGGCGTTCGAGACCCCGCCCGTATGTACACATACGTGGCCGTATTTTCTTTCTTGCACCCTGACCGCTGTGCGTACGTGTACATGCTACGTGCGCGCCTCTAGTACGACACGTGCGCGCATCTACATCGACCAGTATATATGTACGTACACGTTCGCGGCCAGAATGATAACACTACGTATGCTTCGACCAGGTGGGTCCCAACTGTGAGGCACTTCCTTGCGTGCGAAGATGTAGCTGGTGGGTCCCAGCAGTCAGGTGGGGCGAATCGTTTTGTTTTTTTTTTTGCCCGGACGCACTTCCTTGCGTGCTAAGGTGTAGCTGGTGGGTCCCAGCAATCAGGGGGAAACTTTTTTTCGTGAAATACGATGGCCGTCCAGTGGGTCCCCGCTGTCAGGTGGAGGAATAATTGTTTTGCATGTAATAAGGAGCCACTTCCTTGTTGCGGCCGTGGACCCAGCTGTCAGCCTCTCCATGTACAGTCCATGTCCGATGGAAGTCGTTCCTTGACCACGTTGACCACGCCGCACTGAGAGCACCAGGGCGGTGGACGACGGCGAGGCCTAGGAAGGGGACGACAGGGAGCCGAGGAAGACGCGGCAGTGGAAGCCCGCGCGGAGAGGAGTACGAGGGTTCACTAGTTCGGCTGCGATGTGAGGCTGCCGTCGCCGCAGGGCCTGGCCAGCGGTGGGAATAGTAGGGGGTGGTGAGGCCTCCGCGGCAGCACATCCAGCCACGGGAGGCAGGAGCATGCGGCACGACCGGCGCTGCTTTGGGCGGCTGGAGCAAGAAGACTAGAGGTTGAAGAAACACTACGGCCGTTGGATGGACACCGTACGGTCACTGGAGCTAGAATCGTTCATATTGACTAAAGTTGACAAAGGCCCCCGTCCCAGTCAACTTAGTAGGCCCACAAGTCAGCCTCCCACCATGGTGGATCCCAGCTAGCAGGGGGAGTATTCATTTTTTTGTGCGTAATAAGGACGCACTTCCGATGGGTCCGAGCTGACAGTGGGGGGAACGTTTTTTCGTGAAATACGCTGGCCCGTCCGGTGGGTCCAAGCAGTCAGGGGGGGAACATTTTTTTCGCGAAATAAGGTGGCCCATCCGGTGGGTCCCTGCTGTAAGGTGGAGGAATAATTATTTTGCGCATAATAAGGAGGAACTTCCTTGCGGCCGCCAGGACCCAGCTGTCAGCCTCTCCACGTATAGTACTCTTCCGATGGAAGTCTGTCATTGACCACGTTGACCACGCCGCGCCGAGAGCACCAGGGCGGTGGTCTGGACGACGGCGAGGCCTAGGAAGGGGACGACACGAAGCCAGGGAAGACGCGGTAATGGAAGCCCGCGCGGAGAGGAGTACGAGGGTTCACTGGTTCGGCTGCAGTGTGAGGTTGCCGTTGCCACACAATAACAGGGGGTGTGGGTGAGTGGAGGGATGGCCTGGCCAGCGGTGGGAGTAGTATGGGGGCGGTGAGGCCTCCGCGGCAGCACAGCCGGGCACGGGAGGCAGGAGCAGGCGGCACGACCGGCGCAGCTTTGGGCGGCTGGACCAAGAAGACCAGAGGTTGAAGAAGCACTACGGCCGTTGGATGGACATCGTACGGTCACTGAAGCTAGAAAGATTTATTATTGACTAAGTTGACAAAGCCCTTGGTACGCTCCAACTTAGTAGGCCCACAGGTCAGCCTCCGAAACGGTGCGCCCTAGATGTCAGGGGGAGGAATCATTTTTTGGGCGGCCGAAGCTAAGAATATCCGAGATTGAAGAAGAAGCACGACATCCGTTGGATAGACATCCAACGGCCACTGCTGCTAGAACCGTGTGTTGACTATAATTAGTGGGCAAAGCCTTGCATACGCGTCAACTTATTTTTTCAGGGGAGGCGTCACTTAGTAGGCCCACAAGTGTGTGGCAGAGAACTTATAGCCCATTTGCGTTTTGTAAGAATGTACATCCCATTTTGGAATTCTAATGGAATTTACAACAGCCCATTTACAGTTTGTTAAAAATACAACCCATTTTCTAGCTAGTACAATGATTAATAATTTCATCCAAACGTTGAAGACAGAATTCAATAAAATTTCCCACATTTTGATGGGCTCCGAAATATTTTTATCCCGAAATTTCTAGTGAGATTAAATATAAATTTGTATTACGTAAAAATCCAACGAAACATTGCGCGCGCAACAATGAAAATTTAAGATTTTCAAAATCCATAAATAATATTTTATAAACTAATTTCGTGTTTGGTGCATTTTTTATAGTTACTGCCCAGTTTTTATAATTACATCCCATTTATTATTTTTTAAAGCCCATTTTTAAGCCTAAGCATGCCTCCTAGGAAAGATTTGCAGCCCAGAGGGGTGGAGAATAACAAGTTGACCTTGGCTGGGTATTCCTCAAAAATACGTATAGTTGGGCTAGCCATTTTCATAATGAAAAAAATTAGTATCTGGGCTGGATATCTGGCCTGGGCTAGACGGGCCACAGCCCGCCCAGTTAATACCTTGCTCTCCTCTGAACAACAATGAAATCATCGCCAAGAAAAACTCTGCAGTGCTCACGCCTCAAAAACACAAATACTGCTCGAGCTGCTTGGTCCCAGCTGTCGGCCGCACCTTGTGCAATTCTCTCGTTTATATTGACTACATAGGTTGACAATGGTGTGGGACCGTGATGTCAGGAAACCAGGAGAAAGCAAAAAAAATATAGTTGTACATAATAAGGAGGCACTTGCATACGTACGGCTATGGCCCTAGTGGGTCCCTAGTGTCATCCAGTAAAAATAAAGTCATCTCCTGAATCCTCATGTTCGTTGACGATGTTAACAATGCTCGGCGGCATGGCGAGTGCAACAACTCGAAGGACAACGGAGAGGGCCTCGCGGGCCCTACGGATGGTCTGATACAGCGCCCGCTACTCATTCAGGAAGCCAGGATCATCGGACACCTATGAGCACCTTCCAGAAACTAAGACGGCATGAAACGGTAAGGCCACGCTTGGGAGCTCTGGTTTATTTCAAACCTGTATTAACATACAAGTGTAATTTACTCGTCATAGAAAACAACGCGTAAAATACAGGCGTAATGGAACTGAGAGCCCGAGGTCTGTAAGTAAAACCGGCGGGTTACGCATGTAATTTGAGAGACCAGTGTATATTTTAAGAGCACTGCTATATGGACGACATTACCAGATGATACATGCACGGCGTGCGTATCATGCCATCCATGGGCAAGGCTGAAACAACAGCTAACGGTTGGATTAGCAATCGTCTGAGTGTCGTTCAGTGTTCTTATCGTGTGTCAAGTACTTCCGATATTTTACTAGTCGAAATCGACCAACCAAGCGCCTTCGTCCGAGACCATCTGCTTTAATTTACAAGCATCAGTTTTACAAGCGGTTTTGGTTGGAAAACGACAATCCAATCACGGCCTAATATCATGGGTTGGTCGGAAGATCATATGGTTTCATGTCTAACCTACCCGACTTGTCGTATAGGCTATGAATGAAACATCAAACGATGAACTTCTTCAGCACGGAAACAACAAAAGAGGATGATCTTCTTAACAAGCAAATCACTGGCATTAGATCGACATGCAAAACAATACGAAGCATTATTATCAGGAGGCACGGTGAACAGCTCGTGATGCCGCATGCCAAAACATTCCAAGCTCAACTTTGCAATCAAACACAAGGCCTGGCATTACATAGACAATATTCAGAACAAACTCTTAACACAGGAATATCTCAGCAGAGTAACTATTTACTTCTAAACTGAACATAGGAATAGGAAAAAACACTCGACGCTGCTCACATCAAGGGCGTCCCACTCAAAAATATCAAATGCATGTCTTCTGGCTAACATCAATGAGAAAATTTTGACAAGGTTTTCCAATTCCAATATATTAAACTAACGTCTTCTTGCTAACATCAATGATTAAACTTTGACAAGCTTTTCCCATTCAAAATATGTAATGCCTATGATCGTGGAGTCCTGTCGTAGCTTTTATACTTGTTTGGGCACTTTTTGCCCAGGGCACTCCACGTATTGTTAAATTGCCAATGGTCTCTGCAGACTAGTCATGTCACTGGTGTCTACTAATACTCTGTAAAGCTTCTCGGTCATTCCTTCTGTAATGTAGCGCAAACAGTGACTTCTTCTTTCTGCAAAGTGGAACGACCAACTAGACCCAGTAATGCAGCAGTTTGCCTTACACATTGGCTCCTTTTGTGCAGTTCAACTAAAATCGAAGTCGGAATAAAACCGAGCTTTAATTTTGATATCCCTGTAAGCAACAATAGGTATAAGGGAAACAATTACTAAGAAATAACGGTTGATGACTTGTACTCCCAGAAGAAAAGCATCTACTGATCTACTTTATCTTAATGGGAAACAAAGCAGGAGAGTAGCAATTCTCCATCAGTGTGATTCATTCATATTGACTGAGACATTATCTTAACAATGCCTTGTTTCAACATGTATAAAGAACGACAAAGCTTATAAAGGGGGATGCTGAATTTGTTATAACAAAGCAAAAAGCATCATGTATGGGTTGGTCCCATTTTTGTTCACTACTTAATGGGAAAAGACAGCAATACAATAGCTTCAATTCATCATTTATTTAAAACAATACCAATACAAGTAGCACAACATCTCAAAACGCACTGCACGATCATGTGGATGAAGGCAAGTACCAACTTGTCATGACGCACACAAGATCACGTACGAATCTGCCAACACGAATAGGAAATCCAATCTCGTTTTGTGCAGTTGCACTGAAATCAAGCAAAGTGCTTCACGTAGTGAAGCAAAATTTCACAATAGCAACAAGTTGAATAGATATCCTTGTATAAGCAGAGGCAAAAAAGGAATCGATTACTGGCTAATAAAGGAGGATGAAACATGCGGCCACAAAAATGGTAATCCCGCCAATCCCTAACAAGTGTTGCAGTTTTGAAATAAGATTCAGTAGTTAATTCTGAGAGTGGCATCAATTACTGGCTTATAAAGGGGGTGATGCTGAATTTGTTGTAACAAAGCAACAAGCATCATGTCTGGGTTGGTCCCATTTTTGTTCACAACTTAATGGGAAAAGACAGCAATACAATAGCTTCAATTCATCATTTATTTAAAAAAGTACCAATACAAGTAGCACAGCATCTCAGAGCACATTACAATATCATGTGGATGAAGGCCTGTACTGACCTTTCATGAGACGACCAACATAAAATACGAATCTACCAACACGAATAGGAAATCCAATCAAGTTTTGTGCAGTTGCACTGAAATCAAGCAAAGTTGCCGGTGTGACATTTAAGTTTTCTATAGCAACAAGTTGAATAGATATCCATGTTTTAAGAGGCAAAAAAGAAAACAATTACTGGCCAATAAAGGAGGATGAAACATGCGGCCACAAAAAGAAGCATCTACATTATCTTGATGGAAACAAAGCATAGGACAGTAGCATTTCTAAAACAGTTGCATTGATTCATATTAACAGAGAAATTCTTTTAAAACAGATCAGTAGTTAATTTTGAGATTAACAATAGCAAAATAGTTGCATGGGACATGCCAGCACCATGTGCATCCACACGTATAAATGGGTGATGCAGAGTATGTAGCCAAGCAGCATATATGCGCTGGTCCCATATTTTGTGAGGGCAGCAAATCTAGTCGTGCACAAAGTACCCGACCCCCCAGTTTCTTTCCCTTTTCAACAAAGAGATCCGTTCCTTACAGATGTGTGTACTGGGTTACCCCCCTTTTCCCTTTTCGACCTACAAAGCGGCTGGATAGCCAGTCTATACTACTTTCTGCCCCTCCTTTCCTCATTGAACCATGTCCTAGATTCTTGCTCCAGCCCACCGCACCCTTCTTTCCTCTTTGAACCAAGACCTAGATTCGACTACAGAACGAAAAAGATCCACATGCAGCTAGAGCAACGACGGTTTCAAAGAAACTTATACCTTAGGGTCGTCGGGATGTGGCAAGGCGTGCGGTGGGAGGCCGGATCTGCCAACACTAAGTACGAAAGCGAGGAAGAAGGGGTCGGTGGCCCTCCCGCACAGGCGCTGGGTGAAAGAGAACAGCGCAGCCCGCAGTGGATTGCCTCCCTCGCCGAAGGCAATAGAGTGAATGTTGCACCTCCTCCCCTTCCCGGTGCGATGGGATACGGATGCCTCCTTCACTAGCTGTGAGGGGGGACAGAGAGACAAGAGGCCAACGCAGTCTTGTTTAGATCTGGTGAAGAGAGGGTGAGAGACTGTGAATATAGCAAACCCTAGCAAATGTATCTAGACTCATTTTAGTGCTAGATACCTCCGTATCTAGACAAATCTAAGACAAGTACTAATTCCGAACGGAGGGAGTAACATATATGTAGTGCAGCGAGCGTGTGGAGAGTGCAAACCCTAGTGAACAAGCGCTGAGGCTCCCGCTTATATATATACTACTGTAGTACGGACTGAGCTCCGGTGCCTTCACTGCACCTGCTTTTGGCTATGTGACAGGTGAGCCAGCCACATTTTGGGCCCACCTGTCGTAAAACCCTAGCAAAAATTGCACCAACGTGAAAGACGACTGCGTCTCCAACGCAGCCAAGGTGAACTGACGAAGGATATCATCTTTGTGCGTAACAAGCAAAGAGCACAGATGGAAGACAGCTTGTTTTTCGTCGAAAATCGATCAGCTTCACCAGCCGACGCAACCATGAGCATCGATAGGTCATCGTGGTGATGCATCATCCATTTGGCATCAAGTTTGGTTGAGGCACCTAAGAAGTTCGACAAATCCTCACTGTGGTCTGTTTCTTCTCAGTAATCAAGCTCGAGGAAGGAAGAACCACGTGGCAGAGGACAGTGAGGCGGAACAACAATGGCCATCCAATTTTGTGCAGTTCCACTAAAATTGAGGAAGACATGCCCGGGTATGGAGACACGCATCGCTGTTTCCAAAAATATAAAAAAGGGTTAGCAACGACATCTCAATTGTCAATAAGAATTAATGAAAAGTACACCAACAAATAGAAGCATCATAATTATCTTGATGGGAACTAAACCAGGATACCCGAGAAAAAAAAAGCATTTCTTCATTTAACCAGTGATAGTACTACCACCATATGGACAATGACCGCACGACCACCATGTACTTTTTGTCGAAACAACATGTACACCTCCACCGAGGCATAAATCAGGACAACTTTTTGAGTGGCATTTCCTCTATAATAGTAATAGTAGGTGATGTTGGACCAGCCGACGAACCCTATCTACTATGCATGGGGAGCTGGGGAGTAGTCGCATAGAAGAAAACCCGCACGCAGCGACCTGGGGAGCTGGACTAGTACAAGAAGTTGTACCTTAGGTGGACAAGATGTCATTTAGGCGGGCGGGCGGGATCTGCCCACACGACGGCAGCGAACAAGGGCGCGGAGGATCTTCTTCCACGCCAGTGCCGGCTCCGAGAGGACGGTGCACATCGGCTTCCTCCGTCGCCGACGGCGACAACGTCAACGCTGCACCTACTCACCTCCTGCAGCGGACGGGATTCGGCCGGATCTGTGACCACCGGTGAGGAGAGAGATAGAGTGGACACTGTCATCTTGTTTTGATATGGAGAGGGTGAGAGAGCGAGACGCGAGAAACTCTATCAAACAAGAGGCTATAATGGAGTAAAAAAATCTCTCCATAGCAGTGGTTTTAAATAGA
Organism: Triticum urartu; assembly: GCF_003073215.2. Classification (NCBI taxonomy): domain Eukaryota; kingdom Viridiplantae; phylum Streptophyta; class Magnoliopsida; order Poales; family Poaceae; genus Triticum; species Triticum urartu. Next base: position 164,086,221 of record NC_053027.1, on the reverse strand, counting down.
ATACATGCATTCCCAGAGAAAAGAAACAAAAATTGGCGGACAATTTTTTAAGGGTCTGTCTGGGACACATTTAGATGTGACATAGTTATGTCACATATAAGTTGATGTCCACTCTGTTTGTGGTCTTCTCCTAGTTTTTTTTTGTTTCTAGTTGCTACATTATATACTTGTGGGAGCTTATATGTGATATCATTAAATAACATCTAGATGTGAATTAGACAAACTGATTTTCTAACGTACCAAGAAAGAAAACTCGATCAAAAACACGCCCCCGCTTCCAGGTCGCGAGAGTCGTCGAGCACACACACATAGACATAGACATGCATATCCGTGTTTACGTAAAATTCCATTTCCATCTCCATGTCCAATCATATTTATCCAACTGGCACATTATTTACATTGTTAATTATATACGGAGCAATATTAACGTACAACATCTCTTGTTTGCGCACGTCCGGACCGCTTCCACGGCCGGTCCTGACCAACCCGAACCCTCTTCATCACCCGCGCGTGCTTCCCGCCCGAAACAGTCAGTGCTGCATTCATGCCCGGCCAGAGCAGACGTGACCTCTCACTGGCGCCAACATTGATTGTGGCACACCGGCCGAGAGAGCGTCGCCCGCGCCGCTTCTGGGTGCACGCGGATGCTCCGTGTTCAAAGGTCGCAATAGCCGGCTACAACATGCGCGATCTCTTCCAGTAGTAAGTTCTTGGGAGTCCGTGCTACAGCTAGCTGTCCTCCCCCAACTCGTCAATCTCTTCTAGTAGTGCTAGTACTCCATGGCACGATCCATCGACAAGCAGGCGGGAAAGTTATGGTATACTACTCGGTTTGCGGTGAGTGGCATGCCGAGTGACCATGTGGGGTCGAGCCATGGAGGAGGGTGAGACACGAACACAACAGACGTGATTTAAACGTTGGTTTTGCTTGATGGCGCGATCCAGCGAAATGAAACATTGGTTTATCTCCGTTTCCATTTTTTCTCCAGAAAAACGGAAACTTTTCCACTCCATTTTCATTCCTATTCCAAGGTTTCCCCGTTACAACATTCCATCAAATACAAAGGAAAACTAACACGCATGCTGATGCATCTCAATGATTCACAGATCATAGCCAATATTTTCTTCACAACTAAATAAAAAAGTTGTGAGAACGTGTACGATAGAAAAACTACTGATGGGGTCACTATGACTTAAACCCTAAACCCTAAACATGATTTAATTTCCTAGCCAGGTAGAACCTGTCGAAGGAATGTGCTAGAGGGAGATTCTTTAGTCAGAATGTCAGCAACAATAGAAGCAACACTCTTTGGTTCTCCACCTTATGGTACCTCTTGTTCCATAGCACTTTCCATGTCGGGAAGGAAAGACGGCTGGCACCCTCGGATCATACGATGCTTTTGTGCAGTTCCACTAAAATTGACCTGAGCATCCCTGATGGCAAAGATATTAAAGAAGTGTGATTAGAATAATAGTACTGGCACTAGTTCATGAGACATAAACTCATCACAAATAGAAGCCGGTAGAAGTAGAGAAATATCGGCATGGAGATGGATCTACGGCAGTGGAGCAAGCTGGCTCCAAAAGGAAGATGGACTACCTGGGACGTCGGGATGTAGCTAGAAGGGCGGTTGGGACGCGGCATCGGCCCATACCACGGTGACCCCCGATTGGGACGCACCGTCTGTGGGTTTTCTCCCTCGCCGATGTCGACCGCGTCTATGCAGAACATTGTTCCCTTCCCCTAGCCGCGGGATCAGGCCCGTCGTTCTATGATTGTGAAGAGAGCAACCTAAGCAAGCAGGCTTGTAGCTTAGGCTCCTGCTAGTGTATATATAGTGGTTTTATTTTTCTCTCCATGTCAACCATTTTATATTGCGTACGTGTCATTCAAGAGTGAAATGATCGTTGCTTCTTCCGACTAACTTACTGTGTGATTTGACTACTCCTTAGTGGCCCCTACACGTACTCCCCCTACGTGTATGCAACAGTCACACGTACACATGGACGCAAAAACGCGCGCGACACCCTATTGCATGCATGTCCGAGCACACGACGGAACACACACGATCACACTCAAGTGCTCAACCTACACATGCATGCACACACATACTCAGTCAGGGTGAGCTAGTGACCGTATGAACACCGGAAAATATATATATTGAGCGCAATGAGCGTATTATGAAGTCCACTGACCGTATTTTTACAAATATACAGTGACAGACAGTGTATTTATCTCGTTTGAAATTAAGCCAATTAACTGGAGAGGAGGCAGCATGGACTAGCATTACTTTGCTGTGTCCCGTCAACTTGCCGAACGAGGAGAAGGTTGCAGGGCGGGAGAAGCTTGCGCGCGGTGGCTCGCAGGACAAGGAGAAACTTTTGACTAATGCAAGCTCTCCCTCGCTCACGCGGTGGACCTGCAACAGTTAATTCGGTGTCAGATTGCCAGAAGCATACACTATACTACTAGTGCTATTATTGTTCGACTTCCCGAATAGACAAGCGCAAAGTTTACTAGTACTACTACTATAGTCCATAAAGGTACATACTATATTAGTACTAGGAACCGGATGGAGGAGCGTCTGCACTCTTATTATAATTTTAAAATGTGATAAAGCAATCTTCAACACATTTGGTTCTCTTCGAGGGTTCTCACATGTGATAATGGAAGTTGATTGCATGGAACACTCGCCACAATTCTCTCTTAATTCTGGCTCATATACTGTTACAAATAGTAGCGCTCAGTAATATTTCCTCTTTTTGTTATTCGGCATGTAAACAGGTCTGCAAACCTTGCGGCGCATCTTCGTGTGAACCGTGCTTGCTGCACTTTGAATGTGGCCGAGAGCTGGTTCAATGAAACACCTCGCTTCCTACTTCTTTTTTGTGGGGTACCTCGCTTCCTAGTGACCAGTGTCTTGGCTGATCGTCCTAAGAATGCTTATATATGAATAAAGCTCTCTCATTTACCCACAAAAAAGATTAAGCCATATTAATCGGAAAGGAGGGAGTATGGACTAGCACCACTTTTTGGTGTGTCCCGTCAACTCGCAGAACGAGGAGAAGCTTGCAGGACAAGGTGAAGCTCGCTTACGCCTTTTGACTAATGCAACCTACCCTCGGTGGACATGCACCAGTCCATTCGGTGTCAGATTGTCAGAGGCATGCACTGTAGTACCCAACATGCGGAGTACCATCATTGTTCGACTTCACGAAGGGGAGAAGAGCCAAGCGCAGTATTACGCGTACTTGGTTTTGCACCTTCATACTACTCCACCCTCTGTCACAGTTTACAGGGCGCGCTTCATTATGATGCATTTCTCTCAATGCATTTCCACCATTAGAGAGACTTTAGACGCGTTTGGTATAATGCTCAATTAATTAGTACGTGGTAACCTCAATCAAGTCCACAATTTTCTCTCCATGTACTGTACTACTACGGAGTGCATGCATGTGTGTACCCGGGGTGGAAGCACTGCATGCATGTGTGTACGCATTATTCCCTCTAGTAATAAACGTCGTGCTATAACTACCAATGCTATTTTTCAGGCCGATCGCTAGTCACCTTGATCCCACAGATTTTTTTTCTTTTTTCTCAAGCGCGCTGTATAAACAGTGACAGATGGAGTAGTATGAGCGGATTCAAAGAAGAGCGTATTGATGGTTGCTTCTTCAGACCAACTTACAGTGCGAAAGGTGGGGCTTATGAGTTGACTGCTCATTACTCACTATTAATGCGGCGCAACGACCGGGCTGAGTCTCCCATGGGGTTGTGCACTACCCCCTCGGTTCTTAAATATACTCCGGAGTATTTGTCTTTCTAGAGATTTCAACGAGTGACTACTCAAATATTTGTCTTTTTAGAGATTTCAAATGGACTGGCACATACGGATGTATATAGACATATTTTAGAGTGTAGATTCACTCATTTTGCTCCGTATGTAGTCACTTGTTGAAATCTCTGTTAAGACGAATAGAATATTTAGGAACGGAGGGAGTACACATACGAAGCAAAATGAGTGAATCTACACTCTAAAATATGCCCGTTTGAAATTTGTAAAAAGACAAATATTTAGGAACGAAGGAGTATAATTTTGTGCATGGCACATGGACCCGGATGATGAAGAGGCTTCTGGCAATGCTATCAAGCTTCCATCATTTGTTTACATAATTGACATACTATACAAATAATTTTCCAGCGACATGAAATTTTACAATGGTGTGAGCTTTCAGCTTTTGTTTCGCGTGTCTTGCCATCGATGCTCTTTCGAAAACAATAAGAAACTAACTTCCTTGCTAATGCATGTCAATTATTAGCAGATCGGAGCTAATAATTACATCACAACTGAAGACAAAGTTGTGAGAAGGTGTTAAATTAAAATTGATCCATGCTTTCATTTGCAGCAATGTCCCCCCAGCTCTGTCTAAATCAACAAGGCATGTTGGGAAAAAAGTAGATGTCTGGAGCATGCAACATTCTGATCATTTTGTGCAGTTCCACTAAAATAGAGCTGAGTGTCCCTATTCCAAAGATATCAAGTGTGATTACGATAATAGAGGACTGCTGATGAAACAATAAACACACAAATAGAAGCCAGTCACCTTTGCAGTCTCTCTTAAGACTAACTAGTTGGAGAAGATTAGGCTCGGAGTTGGATGAGGAGGATAGAACAAAACCAATCTCCCTTTGTGCAGTCGTACTGAAATGTAGAGACGTTGCCCGTGTGACATTTTAGTACAACTGCACAAAACACTCTTAAGAAAAAAGTGAGTTGTGCAGTTCACCAAAAGGTCACAATAGCAACGACGTGAAATGGATAGACCTGTTTGCAAAAAAGAGGTAGAAAGGAAACAATTACTGGCCAATAACAGTTGATGACACATGCGACGACAAAAAAGAATCATATTCCTTGTCCTAAGGGAAGATAACAACACGGTTGTGTTTGTCTAAAACGGTGTGAGGACAAGAATGCAATATGGAAAGTACGTCGGACGGGCTACGTTTTGGGCAAAGAACTATGGAAGATGTACATGCAGCGACATGGGAAAATGGGCAGTGGAGCAAGGCCGGAGGGGATACCTGGAGGTCGTCGGGATTTAACTAGGTGAGCAGCGGCGAGCGGAATCTGTGAGTAGGTGGCGTAGGCCCTGCCGCGCTGGAGCTTGGTCAGAGAGAACGGCGTGTACTGCAGATCGGGACGTGCTGCCTCGGCGCCATTGAACGGAGAAATTATGCACTTCCTCCCTGTCCCCCGGCGGACCGGATGCGGCCGGATCAGTGACCAACGGTGAGAGAGAGAGGCCACCACACTACCTTTCCCCCGGCGGACGGGATGCGGCCGGATCAGTGACCAACGGTGAGAGAGAGAGAGGCCACCACACTCCCTTTCCCCCGGCGGACGGGATGCGGCCAGATCAGTGACCAACGGTGAGAGAGAGAGGCCACCGGAGAGATACTCTGAAGAGCGGACTACCTTTTCCTCCATAAAAATCGTTTTATATTCTGTGTACGTGCCATTGAGCACTATAACTTTATTTAAAAATAACGCGGCAACGCGTCAAGTCGAACTTTGTTTCGTGCACACGTGGTACACGACCTCCATACGTAAACAACCGTTACAGGCGTTCAAATTAGCACGTGGGCTGCCATTTCATAAAGAAATGAGCTCCACTGTGTACCTGCGCGGGTGTGGCTGGGCGCGAAGCGTGAGTACGTGCACGGTGCACCTATTCTCTTCTTGTATACGTACACCACCTGCGTGGGGTTGTGTGAGAGAGATACAAACCTAGAGAGATATAGTGTGTGGGTTCTTGAGATTTTTTTTTGTGGGGGGGGGGGGTCAATCAAAAATTTTAACATATGCAATGTGTGTGAAATAGAGTCCTGGATATATAACATATATATAGAGGGGGCGATCCACGAGAAGAGAGTGGAGGTATCATCGGCTTGAGGTGTCCATATAATCGAAGAGAGGGATGATGTGAGTGTGTGTGTGCGCGCGCGATCGATAAAGAGTGCCATCAAATTTGTGTGTGCCCACGTCAAAGATATAGAGTGGTTGGCCTACTGGAATGTGAGATGGGACATGTGCAGTTTGTCTCTATGGCATGGATACCTACCTGCAGCGCTCGACTATCAGTGTGTGGTGGGGGATGAGGGAGGCCCAATTAACTATATAGGTACAATGGCTGGTATATGTGTGGAGGAGGAGAGAGGCCTACCTCATGTATTAAGGAGATCGATCTACCTCATGTATTAAGGGAGATCGATCGGCATCCATGCATATGTGCAGGAGATGAATAAGGTTGGGAGAGAGACAGAGCTAGAGTGTTGGAGGGGGTGGTAGTGGAGTTGCTTCTAACAAATGGTGGGATAGGCTTGCTAAAAAAACGGAGGGCACGCCGACAATATCAATAACAGAGGAGATGGTTGCTTGTTGTCTGTACACATGCGTGTGAGAGACGGGTCAGGAGGCATGCACGAATGATGAGGGGGGACGATGTGGCTGTGGTAAGCAGATGTAACTACATAGGAAGATCAATCGCCCTTTGTAAGAGAAAGGAGAGACATAACTTGTGAGGTACGTCGATCGATGGGGGGTAGTTAAAGTCGATCTAGGTATATGTTGGGAGATCGATCGGTATACATGCATGTGTGTGTTAGAAGCAAATGAGGCATGAGGAGAAGGATAGAGAGAGAGGGATGCATGTAGGAGGTGGTACGAGAGGCATACTATATCGAGGGGGAGGAGTGTGCGAGTACGAGAACGATGAAAAGAGTGGTTGGAGTGAGGCATGGACGGTGACAAGAGAAGAGGGGAAGCTTGTGTTTGTGCTAGGCACACCTGGCTAGAGAGGCATATCGATCGATGTCTACCGTAAAGAAGGAGCTGGGGGCCCTACACACACCGTGGGTGAACGACCTAAAGTGAAAAGACGAATTTGCGCGATGGAGCTAGAGAATGCTGAGGGAGGGTGAGAGGGATGTGGGCATTTGCATGCACAAGAGAAAGTTAGCGCTAGCTACAAAGATAAGAGGGTTGTGTGGGTGTAAAAGACGAATAGAGATCATATATACTTCATTATAAAAAGCGAATTCGGATATTTGAAGAATTTATCATAGTGTTTCAAACCGACGGATGGGTGAATACATATAACATTGATACACATGGTGTGGTTATGAACATAGTATACTACATTTAATATATTTTATCTCCACTCTTATAAAAAACGGAGCTGTTGATGATGGTGTGCCTGCCATCCTGCATTATAGGCCATCTGATTTATATCTGGCGGATAGCAAGGAAACTATGATGGTTGAAGTTGGCAACAATCATGATTGTAGATTCTTATTGAAATAGAGAAACGAATTCAAATTTAGTTCGAATTGCAGCGGTAGTATAGACATTTGGAATGCACTAAAATGTTGGTATGAGTAGGTTACATGCATTATATAGCAAGCGAAAAAAATTAATCGGACATAACATGGATTCATACTCCCTCCTTCCATCTATATAGGGCGTAATGAGATTTTTAAGACCGCCTTTGACTATTGACAAGATTAATAGTACATGACATGCACAATGTGAAAATTATATCATTGAAAGAACCTTTCATAGACGAATTTAACGGCGTGCTTTGTGTAAGTTGCATGTCATATATCATTGCTCTAATATTTGGTCAAAGTTAGCATCGAAAAACGCATTAGGCCCTATATAAATGGAAGGAGGGAGTAGCTTTGAATAGCATTTGTATAGTAAAATGGGGCAATACTCTCTCTTTGTGTGGTGTGAATAGTTTTATTTTTTTGTTTTCTTTTTAGTTGAGGGAAGTGCGAATTGATTTGGTACGTACAAGTACAATATTACTACACCTTAGGCTTGTCCCTAAAATTCAACCCGCGTCTTGTTATATCCCGAAAATTCAGATATGGTGCTCCCAAAACTGCCGCCTTCACAACCCGCACCTTGCTATCCCGAAATTACAACGCGCGCGAAAACTCCCTTCAGCTGCCAAATCCCGACACGCGAAATCCCCCTTCTAACCCTTAGCCGAAAGGGCCGCTAGTTCAAATCGGTGGGGGGTACTTTTGTAACACACCCTACATTTTGGACAAGCGCGTTCCTAAGTCATGCTTCACCCCCTCCCATCGCCCCCTTTTCGCCATTCGAAATCCCAGGCCGCCATAACCTCTCCGCTCCAGCCGCGAAACCCCAACCTCCTTCGTCTGCCATGTCACCGCTGCCCAGCCGGAGCCTCTTCCCCGACGACGTCGTCCACCGCGACAGCTCAACGTCCCTCGTCCACCTCCCCGGATGAGGATCCGTCGTCCATCTCGCCGTCCCGCTGGTTCAGCCGCCCCGCCTACACCTCCAAGGAGCTGCTCCGATGATCGCCTCATCTATCGCGGCTGCTCCATCCCCACAGGGCCGCCTTAACCTGCTCCACCGGAACCGCAGCATCCTCACCGACTCCTCGGACGAATCCGAGGCCTACTCGGCGCCACCAAAGAGGTTGTACACTCATCGCATCGCACCTTCTCCTTAACTCGACCTCCCGGCGCTGACGGTGCTCCATCCCGCACCCCCATGGAGCGGCTACCTTGAAGCCGGCGCCGCGGGCGACATCTCCATGGCGGCTCTCCCCCAGTGCGAGGCCCCTTCGGCGGTGGCGTCCATACCAGCCGGATCTGCTACTGTTGCTCCGGCTCTCGCTCGATCGCTCGCTCGCCCAGCTGCTGCTGCTGCTCTCCCCCTCGCTCGTGCTGCTGCTCTGCTTCGATTAATCCACACTTCAGTCGAATGAATCGACTTTTGGGTCAGTCGATTTTCAGGGGTTGGGGGGGCTCGCCGGAGTTAAGGAAGAACCACCCGCAGCGGGGACGGGGGCTCGCCGGAGAGGTACCCCACTATCTATCTTAGGGTTCAGGGTGGGGGCAGGGGGGCCTAGAGGGCTGGCCGGGGCAGCGGTGGTGAGTTGTTTCGGGGCGGTTCAGCCGGTGGTGGCTGGCGGCTCAGGGGGGTGCAGGTTGAAGATGAACTGTAGGCCCTCCCTAAACTACATGTCAAGTGCCTCTCTACTACCATTGCTTTCAGTTTCGACAGTAGAATTCAGATTCCAAAGTAAATTTCAGTTTCGACAGTTAAGTTCAGAGTCAACCGTTTTTACCTGATCTGTTGTAGTCAGGTGGTTTTTGGTGATGTTAATTTTACATCCATTTTACATCATCTATTAGAGATGCTATTAGAATCCCACTTGAGATTGACGATGTCTGTCTTGTGCTGCTTCAGCCTTGACGTCTTACGGCTCACCGGAGCTGCTCCAACGATAGAACGATCCATCACAACAGAGCAGTGCCCTGGACGCCGTCTACATCGCCCTCAGATCTTCCTCCACACCTCCGACAGCCACCTCTGCCTCAACTGCTTCAGCGACCAACCCAATGATGCTGAGGTCGACACGGCTACGGCAAAGAGGTTGTACACTTGTTGCATCACTTATTACTATACATTCATGTCGATCCATTAGGGCTATTTTGGTTCAGCGGAAAAACATCGATCCACTGGTTGTTACCATCACTCTAAATTTCTGCATGCTCTCCTTACATAATCTCACCATATTTTTTTCGTATGCATGTCAGATATTGTACACAGTCATGCTGAACATGTAGAGAAAAAGAGAAGAGTTTTGCGCGGCAATACAATGTCATGCGGACGTCGCTGCATGGTGGGTACAATGGCAAACCCTCCCCACCCCTCTCCAGATTGTAATCCAGAGGAAGATATCTGTTTTGAGGCGGATTCGGACGCCGCTGACCACTCCTATTTAACCCCCCCCCCAGGTGTTTGCTCTACCTTGGCATGATGATGTTAGTCATATCATGCATATGTTTCCTTGCAGTGCCTACTTTTGACATCATATATGTCATCTGCTTAGTTTAGACATGTTCTGTAATGCCAACTGTTTAGTTTCTATATCATATATGGGAATTATGCAGTCTCATGTCTTTTAGCCAGCCATAATATATGTGAAATGTGCAATGCCATCCTGTTTAACCAGGCATCATATATTTGAATGATATCTTGCCCATCCTTTTCTTCATTACATTTCCATTTGTTGACAATGTTTGTACATTAAACTACTCTTCCTGTGAATCAGCCATTTGGGTGGGAGATGGAAAAATCTGGAGTGAAAACAAGGCCTTCAGAGCAGACAGTGCTACCTATTGAAGCAGATCTCTTGTTGGGTCCCGATAGCTCCTCAGAGATGGATTCAGAGACAGATGACCAGTCCTATTCCCCCACTGAGGCGTATGCTCTAACTTGGCACGATTATACTGCTCATATCATGCATACGGTGAATTGCATTGCATAGTTTAGACATCATATACACAATATTCAATACCATGTTCTTAGTTCAGACATCATATTGAATGCCCTCTATTTAGCATATAAATCACATATGTGAATTAAATGATGCGATCCTGATTACTTAGATAACATGTAGGTGAATTATGTCATGCGTTCCTGTTTAGTTATTCATCATATCTTTGAATTATGTTATGCTATGCTATCCAGTTTAGAAAGACATCATATATGTGAAATTATGCCATGCTATCCGTTTTAGTTAAACAATATACATGTAAACTATTTCATGCCCTATTTTTTCCACACTATCTATTGCATCTGTCTCTCATACAATGTCTGTACATTCAACTATGTTTCCCGTTTATCAGCCATTTGAATTGGAGCGGGTGATGCCAGTATCTAGCGGACTAAAAACACGGTCTTCAAATAAAACAGTGCTACCTCTTGGTGGAGATAGCACCCTGGTTGTACATGCACAAGAACCAGCCCTACCACACATAACCCAAACTCTCGCAGATTGTACCCCTACAACGATGGACAGAGAACCAGCTTCACCCAATCTAACCCCAACCCCAGCCGATAGTAACCCAGTTCTTGTTGACACAACACCATCTCCACCATAGAGCTCCCAAACAAGAGCAGTTAGTAAGGCAGCTCCAGTGCCCAAAGGGCCAGTACTATCACGGCAAACCCCAACTCCACCAATTAGTACGCCTATTCCTGTGGAGGAAGCACAACCAGCTAGTCATAGTTTAGCATCTATCGCATTTGATGTTGTTAAATCGTATATGTGTATCTTCCCATCTTGGAAATATTATATTGAAGATGAAGGAAAATGCCAGTTGCAGGTGTTTGTCCAGGAGTTATGTGTAAGTAATGTTATTCATGGCAATTACTTTGTTTCGTCCCATACATCCTACCTCCATGATGGTTATAATATAGCAAATTTTCCCATTTTTCTCTATAGAGAAGGACCGATTTGGAAACTCAGGATGAGGTAACATGTGCTAATACCTCTGCTATCTTCAAGAATGCTTGGTGGCAGTATCGGAATTGCCTAAAGAAAATGTACTTCACTGGCAAAGAAACTCATCAAATTCCCTTACGTTGTCCTGAGACACATTTACTGGACGATGACTGGGAACGCCTTGTTCTGTACTGGTCCCGAACCAAGAATGTGGTAAGGTCTATGAGCTCATTTTTATTTCTAAGTATTATATTCTTGCGTCTTACTATACTCTGTTCATGTAGAACAAGTGACTAAACCTGAAGAACAACTGTTCTAATTTAAGATTCCATTGCTACCATAGGACATAGATATATGTTTGTTTGTTGCTTTTATTATGTAATAGTACTTGGCAATAGAAGACTTGGTAGTTTAATCATGTCCACCTTACTAATGAACTGGTTCACTGAAATGAGTTTCATATACTAGTACATGCTAAACTTGTTATGTGTCTGCTTGTTTCTTCTTTTAGAATGTTGACAGAATATTGGGGAAGAGTGCCTTATTAAGCAACGGTAAAGGAAGTAATGCAGATAAGGTTCAGGATAGTGACACATCCTGTCTTGGTTTAGTGTTGGAGTTACTAGCCACTACCGCTTGCACAAGCTATTCAAACTCACTGTCTGAATCAGTTCGGTTTCTTGAGTCTCAACTACAAGCTAAAAGACATCGATCAGCTATGCTGCAACAAGAAGTGGAAGGACTGCGGAAGTCCCTGGAGCATTCAGATGCATACTTTCTGGTGCAACAGCAAGCAGTGGAGGATTTTAGCGCCAAACAGGACAAAGCTAATCAGCTTGCTAAGCTTATTGCCAGCATGGTGGATACCCAGGATAACGTTTCTTGAGCTCTTCTGAAGTTGTTTCAGTTATGCTCTTGTTTTGCTGCCGCGTTTATTTGCACCGGTGGCCAATTTTGACGGCCAGTGTATATGATATGCTACTTTGTGCCCTATATTTGCACTGGTGGCGAACTTTGATGCCCACTGGATGTAATATGTGTAATAGCCGTGATAGTCTAGTGTTAGTTGCTTGCTTATTTATTTCCTTGTTGTCTTGTTTATTTTTTGCTTGTAGTCATTTCAGTTATTTTTCCACGGTTAACTAGTGGCTACAATAACCTATTTTTTAAAACTAGGCCACAATAACCATGGGCTAATATTTACTGTAGTGAGACTGGGCCTCCTACGGGCCATAGAAACAGTGGGCCTTCTAAGGGCTATAGAAACAGTAGGCCTTCTACGGGCCATAGAAATAATGGGCCTTATACGGGTCATATGATCGATTGGCCAAACATGGGCCAATAACAGGCTGCATTATGGCCGTAAACGGGCTAGAGTTGGAATCGTCCGTTCATGGGCCGACTGTAACGGGCCATCGTTAATAGGCCGTATTTGATGACGCTATGAAAACGGTCCAACGTATTAACGGACCACAAACGGGCCGACTGTAACCACGGGCTGAATTTGTCCCACAAGCAGAAAATGACAGTAATGGGCCGTAAGTGAACGAATGCTGGAAATGAGCCCAATAATAAATGGGCTCTGAGAAGGCCGAAAGATAACATGGGCTAGAAACGGCCCAACGGAATAATGGGCCATTAATGGGTATAAAGTGATACACTGTTCATTACGGGCTAGTTTCACCACGGGCCGTTAATAGGCCAAGAGTTACATAGGGCCTCATATGGGCCGAAAGACGTCATGGGCCATACATGGGCCAGAAGTGAAAATGGGCTGGAATCATATTGGATGGCCCAGATGATGCTACTGGGCCTAATTCGGATACGGCGTAACGGGCCTTGGGTTAGCGGGCTGTAAATGGGCTATATGCGAACAGGCCGTTAACAGGCTTTCCATGGGCCGGCCCGCCACCTTTTGAACAAGTCAAACGGGCCGGCCTTTTCATAGGAATGGGCCTCTATTGGGCCGTGCCACGTGTCGATGTATCATAGGCGCCTTCCGTCCAATGAGTGGTTGACATCTGTCCCAACGATGAGCCGACACGTGTTTCCTCCAGCCAATGATGATTTTACACGTGGAAAATCCCCATTGGTCGGGGCTGTTAACGGGTTATCGGATCCAAAACCCGACCCGATAGCTTAATGGCGTTCCGTTATGGTGGATGCCACGTGTTGGTCACCCTTGACGAAAGCACTTCTGTGACGCGCGATTTATCATCATGGAAGTGGACACTTCTGTGACGATAATTTTGGTAATGTCATGGAACACTTCTATGACAGCACAGGTATGACTATCTTGATTCTGTCATAAATTTGTCATGGATGTACATGCATGACAAAAAAAGCGGCCTACTGTGACAAACACGTATCATCACGGAAGTGTACTTTTTTTGTAGTGTATATGCATGTAGTGATAGTTGTTTTCTGCTCATTGCTCTATAGTGTTATTTTGCCAGCATAGCCATGTGCTGACCTACATAGGCCGCAATGTATTATGTTGCAGAGTTTTCAGACGAAGAGTAAGGTGCGCTAGGTCGTTGTCGTGCACTCAGCTATGCCGTTGGAGTTGATGGACTCATTTACCTTCGAAGCTTCCGTTGTTATCTTATTTAGATGGCCTTCGGCCATATTATTGTAATAAGTTCTCTTTTGAGACATTCGATGTAATAAGTGCGTGATTGAACTCTGTTATAAATCGTCGAGTACTGTGTGTGTCACCATTACCGATCCAGGGATGATACTTATACACATAGATTTGACAGTCTGAGGTCGGATCGCTTCAAAATTCCACTTACCAAAGGCGCTTCAGTCCCCGGCATCGGCGCCAGAAAATAGCCTTGACGACCCACAAGTATAGCGGATCAATTGTAGCTCTTTTCGATAAGTAAGAGTGTCGAACCCAACGAGGAGCAGAAGCAAATGACAAGTGGTTTCAGTAAGGAAATGTCTGCAAGTGCCGAAATTGTAAGTAATAGAGTAGTTTGATAGCAAGATAATTTGTAACACGCAAGTAACGATATTAGTAACAAAAGTGCAGTACTGTAGCCCAATCCTTTTGAGGCAAAGGACAGGCCAAAACGGTCTCTTATGATAAGCAAAGCGCTCTTGAGGGTACATGGGAATTTCATCTAGCCACTTTCATCATGTTGGTTTAATTCGTGTTCAGTACTTTGATAATTTGATATGTGGGTGGACCGGTGCTTAGGTGTGTTTCTTACTTGAACAAACATCCGACTTATGATTAACCCCCCCCCCCCCCCCCCCCCCCCCCCCCCCCCCCCCCCCCCCGCGCAAGCATCCGCAACTATTAGAAAAGTATTAAGAATAAATTCTAACCATAGCATTAAACTTTTGGATCCAATTGGTTCCTTACGGAATAGCGCATAAACAGGTGTTTAAGCTTATGTCACTCTCGCGACCCATCACCTAATTGCTACTCCACAATGCATTCCCTTGGGCCCAAATATGGTGAAGTGTCATGTAGTCAACGTTCACATGACACCACTAAGGGAATCACAACATACATACTATTAAAATACCGAACACATTTCAAATTCACATGATTACTTGCAACATGATTTTTCCCGTGACCTCAAGAACAAAAGTAACTACACACAAATGATAAACATGGTCATGATCAGAGGAGTATTAAATAACATATTGGATATGAACATATAATCTTCCACAAAATAAACCATATAGTAATCAACTACAATATGTAATCAACACTACTAGTCACCCACAAGCACCAATCTATAGTTCTGGTAACAAGATTGAACACAAGATATGAACTAGGGTTTGAGTGGAGATGGTGCTGTTGAATATGTTGATGGACATTGCCCTCCCCAAGATGGGAGAGTTGTTGGTGATGATGATGACGATGATTTCCACCTCCGGGTGGGATGTTCCCACGGCAGAATCACTCCGCCAGAGGGCAAAAGTGCTCCTGCCCAAGTTCCGCCTCGAGGCGGTGGCGTTCCATCCCGAAAGTCCTATCCTTATTTTTTCTAGGTCAAAATGATGTATATACTAGAAGATGGGCACCAGAGGTGGGCCGAGGAGAGAACAACCCACCAGGGCGTGCCTGGGCTCCCTAGCACGCCCAGGTGGGTTGTGCCCACCTGGTGGGTCCCCTCTGGTAGTTATTTGCTCCAATAATTCTTATATATTTCATAAAAAGTCTCCCTGAAGTTTCAGCTTGTTTGGAGTTGTGCAGAATAGGAGCCTGATGTAGCTTTTCCAGGTCTAGATTTCCAGCTGTCGAAATTCTCCCTCTTGGTGTGTACCCTGCAAATTATGAGAGAGAGAAGGCATTAGAATTACTCCAAAAAGCATTATTATGGATAACAACATCATATATAACAGTAAGAAAACATGATGCAAAATGGACGTATCAAGCGCCCACCCCCCTGGGGCGCACCCTGCAGGCTTATGGCCCCCTTGGACCTCCTTCGACCCTAACTCCAGCTCTATAAGTACCTATTCGGGGAGAAAAAAATCAAAGACAAGGAATCATCGCGTTTTACGATACGGAGCCGCTGCCGCCTCCTGTTCTTCATCGAGAGGGCTGATCTGGAGTCTGTTCGGGGCTCTGGATAGGGGGATTCATCGCCATCATCATCACCAAACTTCCTCCACCACCAATTTCATGATGCTCATCGCGGGGAGTGAGTAATTTCATCGTAGGCTCGCTGGACGGTGATGGGTTGGATGAGATTTATCATGTAATCAAGTTAGTTTTGCTAGGGTTTGATCCCTATTATCCACTATGTTCTGAGATTGATGCTGCTATGACTTTGTTATGCTTAATGCTTGTCACTAGGGCCCGAGTGTCATGATTTCAGATCTGAACCTATTATGTTTTCATGAATATATGTGAGTTCTTGATCCTATCTTGCAAGTTGTACACACCTATTACAAGTTATGATCCGCATACACCAAGGTGACAATAATTGGGATTCTTTTTGATGATTACAGTAGTTTGAGGAGTTCATGTATTCACTAATTAAGTGCTAATGCTTTGGTCCGGTTCTCTATTAAAATGGAGGCCTTAATATCCCTTAGTTTCCATTAGGACCCCACTACCACGGGAGGGTAGGACAAAGATGTCATGCAAGTTCTTTTCCATAAGCATGTATGGACTATATACGGAATACATGCCTACATTATATTGATGAATTCAAGCTAGTCCCGTGTCACCATAGGTTATGACTGCTACATGATGAATATTATCAAACGCAATTATAATTGACGATCCAATGCCTACGAGCTCTTCACACATTGATCGTTGCTAAGTTACTTTTGTTGTTATTGCTGTTACAATCACTACAAAACTGCTACTGTTACTTTTGCCACTATTACTGTTACTTCCATACTACTTTGCTACTAAATACTTTGTTACAGATATTAAGTCTTTCAGGTGTGGTTGAATTGACAACTCTACTGCTAATACTCATGAATATTCTTTGGCTCCCCTTTGTGTCGAATCAATAAATTTGGGCTGAAAACTCTACCCTCGGAAACTGTTGCGATCCCCTACACTTGTGGGTTATCAGTTCCTGATGTGGGATTGCTATCAACCTTGTCACTAGCATAATCAGCATCTTAGAATCCAACTAGATCAATCTCTAAGCCCTTTGGATACCATAATCCTAGCGTTGGGGTGTGGGCCAAATATCAAAGTATTCGCTTCAACGCAAGGTGATGCGGCTCCTTTGCTGCCGCTTGGAATCAGGAACACATGCAAACACTAAGCATTATATCTTGCCTAGATGCACATAAATACAACAAATAACCAATCATGGAGTGGTATACCTTTTGATCAAACTCTTTACCATTGTCATCGGGGCCCAATTGGCCTTTGGTTGGCATTGGCGTCTTGTACCCTTTGCAGTCTTGCATTCCAAACTTCTTCAAGCATTCTTTGAGATATTTTTCTTGTGATATGAAGATGCCATTTCTCTGTTGACGGATTTTAAGATCATAGACATCTGATATTGCTCTCGCATCATATGCCTGAACTCATCACTATATCTTTTGTCAGTGCAGCCGAAGATAATGGCATCCACATAGGTTTGGCATACAAACATTTCTCCATCATATGTCTTCGTGAAGAGAGTGGGATCTAGAGAACCAGATTTGAAGCCTTTGCTTTTCAGGAAGTCTTTGGGTGTGCTATACCAAGCTCGAGGCGCTTGTTTGAGGCCGTACAATGCCTTGTTGAGCTTGTAGACCATATCAGGATGCTTTGGATCTTCAAAACCAGGTGGTTGAGCTACATATACTTCTTCAATTTTCCCGTTGAGGAAAGCGCTCTTCACATCGATTTGATACAGGAGGATGTTGTTGTGGTTAGCATAGGCTAGTAGTATACGAATGGCTTCAAGCCTAGCCACATGAGCAAAGGTTTCATCGAAGTCAATTCCCTCAACTTGTGTGTAACCTTGAGCAACAAGATGAGCTTTGTTTCTAACAACCTGACCATGTTCATCTTGTTTGTTGCGATAGATCCATTTGGTTCCAATAATATTGTGCTTGCGAGGATCATGACGTTTGACAAGCTCCTAGACATTGTTGAGGTCAAATTGTGTGAAGCTCTTCTTGCATAGCTTGAATCCATTCTGGTTCCATAAAGGCTTCATCAACTTTATTGGGTTCAGATATGGAGACGAAAGCAAAGTGCCCACAGAAGTTTGCTAGTTGTGTAGCTCTTGATGGAGTAAGTGGACCAGGTGCGTTGATGCTATCAATTATCTTGTCAATATGAACTTCATTGGACACACGAGGATGAACAAGGCGAATATTTTGTTGTTGCTGATCATTGTCTTCATATTCAGCATTGTCTTCAGGCTCAACATTGTCTTCACGTGGAGTAGGAGCTGGAATGACAATTTCCTCTTCTGCCAGTTCCTCGGAGGGTATGATTTCTCCAGTACCCATTAGCTTGATATATTCACTAGGAGAAGCTTCATCTAGCACATTTGCGAGCCGTTAGTCTCATTGAACCGCACATCTACAGTTTCAACCACTTTATAGTGAAAGAGGTTGAAGACTCTGTAGGTGTGCGAATCCTTTCCATAACCAAACATAAAACTTTCTTGTGCTTTCGGTGCAAATTTGGAAGTGTGATGTGGATCCTTGATCCAACGCCTAGCACCGAAGACTTTGAAATAACTTCTGTTTGGCTTCTTACCAGTGAGGAGTTCATAAGATGTCTTCGTGAAGAATTTATGAAGATAAACTCTGTTAATGTTATGGCATGCAGTATCAATGGCTTCAGGCAGAACTTTCTTGGAGTCTTGCACTCGTCAAGCATCGTATGAGCCATCTCAATAAGGGTCCTATTCTTGCGCTCCACGACATCGTTCTGCTGAGGAGTGTATGGAGAAGAGAGCTCATGTGTGATGCCAAGTGTATCAAGATAAGTGTCTAGGCCTATGTTCTTGAATTCCATTCCATTGTCACTCCTTATGTGCTTGATCTTGATGTCATAGTTAGTCATGGCGTGATTGGCAAATCGTCTGAAGACATCCTGCACTTCAATCTTATCGAGAATTATGTGCACCCAAGTATATCTTGAATAATCATCAACAAGAACGAAGCCATAAAGATGTGTAGTGGTAGTAAGGGTAGAGTGGTGAGTAGGGCCAAATAAGTCCATGTGTAACAGCTCGAAGGGACGTGAAGTCGTCATGATTGTCTTCGAGGGATGCTTTGCCCTAGTCATCTTCCCATCTTCACGAGCACCACATAGATGATCCTTCTTGAACTTGATGCCCTCGATGCCAATGATGTGCTTATTCTTCATGAGAGTGTGCCAAGTTCCTCATGCCTGCATGTCCTAGTCTTTGATGCCAAAGCCAACACTCTGAAGCTTTAGCAAGAAGACATACAACAAGCTGTGATCCTGCGGAGAAATCTACCATATATATACAGATCACCTCTTCGATAACCACTACTGCAGGATATTGCTAACGCGACACTATGATCAGAGACCATTGCCGAAACTGTGTGTGATGCAATAATTGCAAACAGTGGTGTAAAAAACCGTCAAAAAAGGTGCAAAATGTTTGCGATGGCGGAGCCATCAAACACGGTTCAGATTTTAGTTGCGTGTGCGATGCAGGGCACATGGTTAATCCATTCAAACTGTTTGTGATGAGGTAGAAAAACAGAAACGGGCAGCCATATCAATGTGTGTGTGATGTAGGACACACGGTTAATCCATTCAAACTGTTTGCGATGAGGTAGAACAACAGAAACGGGCAACCATATCAATGTGTGTGCGATATACAGCATACGGTTCACTCGGACGAACTGCTTTCGATTAGGTAACACAACAAAAACGGTTCAACTTAACAAGATGTGTGTGATATGCAGCATACAGTTCACATGGATGAACTATTTGTAATGAGCCAAAAGAACACAAACGAGTCATGTAAACAAGATGTGTGTGATATGTGGCAAACAGCCGACTCGGATGAACTATTTGTGATGAGAAATTACAACACAGACGGTCAATACAGTTACTTCGTGTGCGACTCTGTGTGTATAAAAAACTTTGAAAAATGCAAACTAGTTGCTTGCGGTGGCTAGGAGTATCGCACACGATGCGTCTGCGAGTACTCGTGTGCGATGATTAGTATGTTACATGATACGCCTCCAACGTATTTGTAATTTTTGATTGTTCCATGCTATTATATTACCAATCTTGGATGTTTTATATGCATTTATATGCTATTTTATATGATTTTTGGGACCAACCTATTAACCTAGAGCCCGATGCCGGTTTTTGTTTTTCCTTGTTTTTGAGTTTTACAGAAAAGGAATACCAAACGGAGTCCAACTGACGTGCTAATTTTTGGTAATTTTTTATGGCCCAAAAGAAGCCCACGGAGCAAAAGAGTTCGGCCACAAGAGTCCCGAGCCATCCACGAGGGTGGAGGGCGCGCCCTACCCCTTGGGCGCGTCCCCCTATCTCGTGGACGACTCACAGACCCCCCTGACGTGAGACCGACGCCAAAAATTCCTATAAATACATAAACCTCCAGAAAATAACCTAGATCGGGAGTTCCGCCGCCGCAAGCCTCTGTAGCCACCAAAAACCAATCGGGACCCTGTTCCGGCACCCTGCCGGAGGGGGGAATCATAACCAGTGGCCATCTTCATAATCCCGGCGCTCTCCATGACGAGGAGGGAGTAGTTCACCCTCGGGGCTGAGGGTATGTACCAGTAGCTATGTGTTTGATCTCTCTCTCTCGTGTTCTTGATTTGGCACGATCTTGATGTACCGCGAGCTTTGCTATTATAGTTGGATCCTATGATATTTCTCCCCCTCTATCTCCTTCTGATGAATTGAGTTTTATCTTCGAAATTATCTTATCATATTGAGTCTTTAAGGATTTGAGAAAACTTGATGTATGTCTTGCATGTGCTTATCTGTGGTTACCATGGGATATTCATGTGATCTACTTGATGTATGTTTTGGTGATCAACTTGCGGGTTCTATGACCATGTTAACTTATGCATAGAGATTAGCACACGTTTTCTTCTTGACTCTCTAGTAGAAACTTTGGGGCGCTCTTTGAAGTTCTTTGTGTTGGTTGAATAAATGGATCTGAGATTGTGTGATGCATATCGTATAATCATACCCGTGGATACTTGTAGTGACATTGGAGTATCTAGGTGACATTAGGGTTTTGGTTGATTTGTGTCTTAAGGTGTTATTTTACTACGAACTCTAGGGCTGTTTGTGATACTTATAGGAATAGCCCAACAGATTGATCGGAAATAATAACTTTGAGGTGGTTTCGTACCCTACAATAATCTCTTCGTTTGTTCTCTGCTATTAGTAACTTTGGAGTGACTCTTTGTTGCATGTTGAGGGATAGTTATATGATCCAATTATGTTATTATTGTTGAGAGAACTTGCACTAGTGAAAGTATGAACGCTAGGCCTTGTTTCAACGCATTGCAATACCGTTTTCGCTCACTTTTATCATTAGTTACCTTGCTGTTTTTATATTTTAAGATTACAAAAACCTATATCTACCATCAATATTGCACTTGTATCACCATCTCTTTGCCGAACTAGTGCACCTATACAATTTACCATTGTATTGGGTGTCGGATTCTGGGTTCCGGCAAAACCCTTAAGGTTCGAACACTAGGGTGCGCACGAAGATCTTCACCCCCTCTAGCTCATTCTCTCACCGCAATCTCAAGTCTTAGCGTGTTGAAACCGCGGAACAAAGGGACACAAGATTTATAATGGTTCGGGCCACCGATGCGGTGTAATACCCTACTCTAGTGTGGTGTGGTGGATTGCCTCTTAGGCTGAGGATGAAGAGTTACAAGGGAAGAACAACCTCCTGAGGAGAGGTGCTCTTGTGCTTGGTGAGATGAGGAGGTGATGGATCATCCCGCTTCTAAGGTGGTGGCTAGTACTATTTATAGAGGCCTAGGTCCTCTCCCCAAATATTATGTGGGAAGGGATCCCAAAATGGCCAGTTTGAAGGGGGACAACTAGTACAAGCTATCCTGACAAAAGGTGGTCTTTGCCTGCCAAAGGCTCTGGTGGTGGCACCGTCTTGGGCTCCACGGTGACCTCCGTCCTGCCATCCTGCTCGTCTCATTGCACCGATATGGAAACCTTTGCTTGACGCCTCAGGACTCCGCGTTTGCGCTTGTCTCCTTAGCACCAAAGAGCACCAAAGAGGAAACAAGGACACTGCGTGCGCTGGCGCCAGCCTGGTGCCCGCCTGGCCTTCGTCGTCATGGCTTGCGTCATGGGGACCTCGCGAGGTGCCCCTTGCCTTGATCTCTTTGCCCCTCGTGAGCCAGCCTGGTGAGGCCGCCCCCGAGGAGGTCTTGCGTCATCCGCCTCGCGAGGCTTGGCCCCTCACGAGGGTCTTGAGTGCTTGCTGGTGAAGATGGGTCGTTCAGGGCCGCTTGTGGAGCCACGTCATGGGCCTCAGGCAGGCAAGTCTGGGGACCCTTGTTCCCAGGACGCCGACATTGGTTGCGTTAGGGACACAAGAGACTCTTTGTTAGTGGGTTGTAGGTTTGTTTGAGAGAGACCATCTTCATCCTACGCCTCCCACGGATTGATAAACCTTAGGTCATCCACTTGAGGGAAATTTGCTACTGTCCTACCAACTTCTGCACTTGGAGGCCTAACAATGTCTACAAGAATAAAGTTGTGTAGTAGACATCAAGCTCTTTTCTGGCGCCATTGTCGGGGAGGTTAGCGCTTGAAGGTATATCTTTAGATCTTGCAATCGACTCTTTTTTTTTCTTGTTTTATCACTAGTTTAGTCTCTAAAATAAAACTACAAAAAATGGAATTGAGGTTGCCTCATATGCTTCATCTTTTAATGTGTTCCGTGAAAACAAGGATTCTGATAATTGTGCCAAAGTGTTAGAAGAGTAATGTATTAAAAAGTTTGGCACTAAATCTTTGGATGATGAGCATGATTGCAATGTTGTTAGCACGAACTCTTTGAATATCCATAGTACTAATGATGATTGCACTAGTCATGATGAAAATCTCTCTTATAAGCCTGTCAATTTTTGTGGAGTGCATAGAGTTTGCAAGTACACACCAAATAGGGAAGATAGATTTTTCAAAAGGCATAACACTACAGGAATCAGCTATTTTGCCGTCTGCCACGGCGGACGGCAAAGGCATGAATGGCGGACGGCAAAAGGCTCCGGCAAAGTAGGCTACGGTAAACAGTTACTTTGCCGTCTGCTTCCTGGCGGCTGACGGCAAAGGCCCTTTGCCGTCTGCGGCGGACGGCAAAGAGAGCGGACGGCAATAATTGCGCTGTCAGTCCGTTAAGTGGCTAACGGCAGGCCTTTGCCATCCGCCGCTGACGGCAAAATTTCTAGTGTCTTTGCCGTCCGCCGTATGATGTCATCTACACGTCACTACATGGCAGGTTCTTTGCCGTCTGCCACTGATGGCAAAGTGATGGCAGAAGTCTTTGCCGTCTGCCACTGTAGGCAAACTGACCAAATGGGTCAGCTCCCAGGAAGCACAGCTGGATGCCACGTGTCTTCTTTGTCGTCTGCGGCAGACGACAAAGAGCCCGTTGCCGTCGGTGGCAGACGGAAAGAGCCTGCATATTGGCTCTTTTATCTGTTTTTTATTAAATCCAACAATTTTCATCACAAATATATATGACATATATAGATATATTTCAAAAGGCCATTACAGAGCAAACATATAAGATATCCAACACATAACTTCATCATCCAACCATATATATTACATGCATAGTTCCATCATACATAACAAGTTCAACATAGAGGCATCCAACCATATATATTACAATAGTTTCATCCAACGATACATGCATAGTTCAACGATACAAAAGAAACAGAGAAAGGGATAAGGAGCACTCCATCTATGCAAGCTTTCGTCAAGTGAATGAAATCTGCAAAATGAAAAATAAGAAAGTTAGAACAAGAAGAGTAGAACAAGAAGAAGAGTAGAACAAGAAGAAGACTAGAACAAGAAGAGTAGAACAAGAAGAAGACTAGAACAAGAAGAGTATGTTATTTATGAGCTAACTTACGTGAAATGGATCATATATGAGCTAACTAAGTTGAAATGGTCGTTTATGAGCTAGCTAAGGTGAAATGGATCATTTATGAGCTAACTTAGTTGAAATGGGTCGTTTATGAGCTAACTAAGGTCAAATGGATCGTTTTTGAGGTAACTAAATGGATCGTTTTTTAGCTAACTTAGGTGAAATGGATCATTTATGAGCTAACTTAGTTGAAATGGATCGTTTTTGAGCTAACTTAGGTGAAATGGATCATTTATGAGCTAATTTAGTTGAAATGGATCTTTTTGAGCTAACTTAGGTGAAATGGATCATTTAAGAGCTAATTTAGGTGAAATGGATCGTTTTTTAGCTAACTTGGTGAAATGGATCGTTTATGAGCTAAATTAGTTGAAATGGATCGTTTATGAGATAACATAGGTAAGATGGGTCATTTTGGAGTTAACCTAGGTGAAATGGGTCATTTTAAAGCTAACGTGGGTAAAATGGATCATTTAGGAGCTAATCTAGGTAAAATGGGTCATTTTTGAGCTAACTTGGATGAACTGGATCATTTATAAGCTAACCTAGGTAAAATTGGTCATTTTAGAGCTAACTTAGGTAAAATGGATCGTCTATGAGCTAACTAAGCTAATTATGCAATTTTTGACATAAGTAAGCTAAGTACAGATCATTTTAGAGCTAACTTAGGTAAAATGGATGGTTTTGGAGGTCAGTAAGCTTATTAAGTCATTTTGGAGGAGAAGAAGCTAAGTCTAGGTCATTATGGTAAGCATTGGAGGAAATAAAGCTAAGTCTAGGTCTTTATGCATGTGTTAAGCAAAACACTAGATAAACTTACCAAGATCCAGGAGGTGTAGGAGCGGGGTGGCTCGTGTCGGTAGCTGGAGAAGGATCGTGCGATGCTTGTCTGGAGTTACGCTGCACCAAAGATCATTTCCAATGTCTTGTTAGCATGATGACACTCAAATGTTAAGACTAGCAAGTAATGTCCATTCAAATAAAACTCACCGTGGTCCCAGGAGCAATCACTGGCATTGGCGGAGCGGTCTGACCTGTCTTCTCGCACACAGACTGCACATTTGGTTTTGACGACTCAGTCATACTAGTTAGTAATGAGACAAACACTACATGAATGTTTTGGCTAATCTGCAGAAAAACTTACCACAAGGAGCTCGTACATGGCCCTTTCCTGCATGTCATTCCGTGCCCTCTCCTCCTCCATCATCTTTGTCGTCCTCTCCTCCAACTCCCGCTGCCTCTCCGCCGCCTCCGCCAGAAGTTTCTCCGTTCTATCTCTCTCACTCTGTATAGCAGCCTGCAACACCACTCACATGACCATTTGTAATCATTGATGGAAGCGCACACAATGTAATGGAGAAAGATAACTGAGTACGTATCACTAACCTTGATGGCAAGTTGCACTGGCCGTTCACGAGGCCTTATCTCAGGAGCGGAGCTCGACTGGAGCGCCTTGATCTCCGGGAGAGTGCTAGGACAACGGATAAGTCCATCTCCAATGGCTATGGAGCCATGGGACCTCCCGCCACCAGATATCATCACCAGCTCTGGATCAATGGGACCCTGGCTCGGGTTAAAGTCCTCCCCTTTCCTCGCCTTCCCCTCATCTCTATATCTCACGAGCTTGTTGTGGGAGGAGATGTTGGTGAAGTTGTTTGCATCATCGAGGTCAGACTGAGAGAAAGCCTTGACTTTCTTGAAAGAGGCAGTGTGGGCCATGGCATACAGGTCGTACACCTCTGGCACCTTATCCGCCTTATTGTAGTGTGCCTGAAAGAGAGAAACAATGAAAATTAGTAATTAAAGGGCTCAAGCTAGCATGATGAATGAATTGCATGAATCATGAAGCAAACCACATACCCAGTTGCGCCCGAACTGATATAAGTTGGAGCTGCCTTGATGGTGTGGCACACCTTCCATTTGGGCACGTTTGTCCTTGGCCTCGTTGTGGAGGGCTAGCAATTGTTTTGAGCACCACTCATCGACCAACACCTCCCAACAATCCATCCGATCCGCACACCATCTCGGAGGCGCCTAAGTTAGCAAATAGAAACTTGAGCGCTACGGCTAAGAATTACTAAATGAAGGAACTTAAGTAGAGAAGGCCTTAAGAATTACCTTCATGTACTGCTCCTTACTCAGGAACTTATCGCGGCACGCCGGCTTGGTCTTCTTGATACCACGCAAGGCGTAGTAGTCTCGAACAGCCTGCACCCGAGCCGCATGCCGTAAGTTCTGGAGTAGGCGCTTGCAGACGTTCTCGATAACATGTGCCGCGTCCTCCTCGTATCCCTCCTCACACCTGTAGAATGTCTGCAATCAAATGAGACAATATTGATTATTACAATTAATAACTAGCTAGTTGAAGATTTTTAAATGTGTAAAGGAGAAATTACCCAGAACTTTCTGATCACCATGTCTGCCCTCGTGTCGCACAGGACACCATCGATAATCTCATCCGGCGGGTCCAGGGCAGCCACGTAGTGCTCCCAGCTCAATCCAAGCTCTGGAAGCCGACCCTCACCAGGAAACGTGACAAACCCCGGGAAGTTTTGCCGGCAAAGAACTCCAAGGACGGATTTGGGCCGGCGGACACTATGATGGTGGTCCCAACCCCTGCAGCATGACAAGGCCAATGCATTAGTTATTTGAAGAAACGTGAATGTAGAAGGTACAAAAATATTAAATGCACTTACGTACCTCTCCCCATCAGGGAAAATCAACCGCCTCTGCTCGCGGGTCACCGGCACGGACGGGAGCCGTGTAGCACCACGCTGGTAGACGTTGCCCCCCTCCTCCCCCTCCTCATCAGTCAGCTCCCCGCCATCATCAGCATGGCCACTCGGCTCCCCGCCATGCTCAGGCTGACCCGACCAGGTACCCCATCCAGACGTGTGCTCCTCCGGGGTCTTGTGGGCCCAAGTCTCGTGGGCCGAAGGCCCGTCGACCCGAGGCTCATGGGCCGAAGACTCGTGGACCGGAGGCTCGTGGACCGGAGTCCGTGCAGCCTCCTCCTCAGACGAGTCCACCCTAGCAGTCACGTGCTCGGGTGAAACAGCTGGGGGCGGTGGCAAGGAAGGCGCCGTAAGAGTCACCCTACCTCCTCTCCCGCGACCACGTGCTCCACCTCCTCTCTTCTTCTTACCTCGTCCCCTACTGGGCACCGCGGTCGACGAAGAAGGGCCCGGCGGTGTCGCCATACTGTCCAGCAACGCTCGGCGAAGAGGTGCGTGTGGAATGGAAGACCTCGCACCACGCGCCGACGAAGAAGGGGCCTCGGCGCGCTCCCGACCAGCGCCCACCATCTTTCAACACCTGCCATGACAAAGAATAAACGAAATTAGTACAACATAAAAAAAGTACCGACATGAATAATAATATGTATATCACTTAAGTGTATCATCATCAAGTACAACATAAAAAAATTGAATACCTGACACTACTAATAATCTCGATCAGTATCATCAATAAATGCATAATCATCATCATCACTATAATCAATGATGGGCTAATAGGGTTCATTGGCATCAACATGTGCAAGGCCACCTTGACGTAATCGGTCAAGCATTGACAGGTCATCCGCAGCAGTAACCTCTTCTTGTTCCGGCTCTTCTTGTTCCTCCTCTGGGGTGATGTCGGATTCATTGTCGCTGTCTACTTCAATGTTTTGGGGTGAAGTATAGCGGTTCTTGGAACGCTTTTTGGAAAGACGTGTCTCTTGGAAGAATTCTCCTTCATATGTGTCTGGGTTAATGTGAGGTTCATAATCCTCTTCCTTTGGGGGAGAAAGTCTAGCACGTGGCGGCACTTCATAAACGACATCCCAACCTTTCAGATTTGGATTAGTTTGGCAGGCCCACGGTAGATAGAATACTTGGGTCGCCTGTTGAGCCATAATATAGACATCAGGAACATCTAAATGAGTGCTTTGGTTGATTTCAACTAGCCCTATATGTTCATGAGTCCTTCTAGTCTCCTTCGGCTAAAACCAATAACATTTGAAGACTATGACATTCGGTGGGTTTTCACCATAGAACAGAAGTTCATAAATTGCTTCAACTCTCCCATAATACTCGGTACCTCCTTCGCCGATAGCAGATACACAACAATTTGTAGACTTTCGGTCGGCCATAGATAGCTCTTTGCCATAGGTACGAAAGCGATACCCGTCGATGTCGTACTTGTCAAATGAACGGACCTTATAGTCAAAACCAGTAGCAACTTGTCTCAATTCGGCGTCCATAGACTCTGAATTAGCCTACAAGTTTAATATGAAAGGATTGTTGCATTATGCACAAATTAGCGAATGAAATGAAATTGTCTAATAGAAATTACCGTTTGTTTGAACCAAGAGATGAAACCGGGATAGCCACCTCCTTGCTTTGCGAGAAGCTCATACTCTTCGACGGAATCCTTTTGGATCTCCGCTCCATACAAGAATATGGCGACGTATCGACTGTATGACATATCCAGGAATAAGAGTAGTTCAAAGGAAATAGAAGTTGCGAAACAATGTACCGAGAACTTACTCGATGTACGGCCGCACTTCTATCAGGTTGTTGAAGATATACAACGAAATGGTCCGCCATTCTTCGTTATCCAAAGATACTGGATGTGAAACACTAGCTGGTGCGAGATTCCCTTTGAATAGGCTGAGGTTGGATGCACCCTTTTTAGGCTCGTCGGCATTGTACCGAGGCTTCGGATTATGCAAATGACGATTTTTGGCTTCGTAGTGCGCTGTTACGAAGTTTGTCGCCTCCTCTGTGATGAATGCCTCAGCCATCGATGCTTCAATTCTACGTTTATTTTTACATTTTTCTCGAAGCGTCTTCTGCATCCTCTCAGTTGGGTAGCACCAACGATTTTGCACGGGCCCCCCCCAATCTTGCCTCGGTCGGGAGATGCAAAATCAAATGCTGCATTGGATTAAAGAAGCCCGGTGGAAAGATCTTCTCTAACTTGTAGATCAACTCCAGCACAAACTCTTCCATTTCTTCTAGCACGCCAGGCGATAGTTCTTTCGCACAAAGAACACGGAAGAAATAGTTGAGTTCTGCCAGTACTAGCCATTCATCCTCAGGGATGAAGCCACGCAACATCACCGGCATTACCCGCTCAATCCATATGTGTCAATCATGACTCTTGAGACCAAATATCTTTAGTTTATCAAGATTCGCTCCCCTCTTTAGATTCGCTGCATACCCATCGGGGAACATCAACTGCTGTTGCACCCACAAGAGAATTTCCCTCATAGCTGGCCTTCCAAGATTGAACCATGCCTTTGGCTTCGTCCAGTTCTGCTTTCCTTTCGGTTCTTTCATGTTTTGTAACGGCCTATCACATAGCGCCTCCAGATCGACTCTAGCCTTAGTATTATCCTTTGACTTCCCATCTATGCCGAACAATGTACCAAAAAGTGCCTCGGCGATATTCTTCTCAGTGTGCATCACGTCGATGTTGTGTGGGCAAAGGAGGTCTTTGAAGTAAGGCAGATCCCATAAGCATGTTTTGTGAGTCTATGCGTGCTTAGTATTATACCCCTTGAAGTACCCTGGACGTTGTGGATCTGGCTTGAGAGCGTTTAACTGATCCAGGGTCTGTTGGCCTGTCAATGCAGGTGGTGCAGAGTTTTTGACAACTCTACCCCTGATGAAGTTCTTCTTGTCTTTCTTGAACTTATGGTGAGGATCCAGGAACTGTCTATGCATGTCGAAGCAAGAAAACTTGCGACCGGCCTGAAGCCAACGAAACTCAAGAGCTCCCTTGCATGTGGGGCACGGGAACCTTCCATGCACACACCAGCCAACGAATAGCGCATACGCCGGCAAGTCATGCGTCGAGTACATGTACCAGACACGCATTATGAAGTTTCATTTGCTATAGGCGTCGTATGTCTTGAACCCATTATCCCAGGCTTCTTGCAATTCGTCCTTAAGCGGCTGCATGTACACATCATATTTTTCCCCAGATAGTTGGGCCCTGGAATTATCAACGTCAGGAAAATGTTCTTTCTTTGCATAATCTGTCCGGGGGGGAGATTGAGTGGAAAGACAAATACGGGCCAACAACTGTATTGGGCTGCCATCATACCAAACACACTGAACCCATCGGTGCTGATGCCGACTCGAGGATGCCTCGGATCTGCCGCTTTGTCAGCATGTAATTCATCAAACCTTTTCCACGCAACACCATCCGATGTGTGTACCATCATCAGTTTCCCATCTGCATCTAGTTCGGTTCTTTTGCCTGTTTTGTGCCATGTCATCTGTCTGGCCGTCTCTTCGACCATGAAAAGACGTTGAAGTCTTGGTACGATTGGCATATACCGAAGAACACTAACAGGGATTTTGGTCTGTGTCTTCTCACCCATACCGTTGTCTACCACAATATACCTGGAACACATGCAAATGGGACAATAGTTCAAGTCCGCATAGTCAAGCCTAAATAAGGCACATCCTTTCTCACAGGCATGTATCTTCTCATAGGGCATCTTCAGTGCACGGAGGATTTTGTCCGACTGGTACAGGTTTGCAGGCATTACATGGCCTTTGGGTAGAAAGCGTCCAAATACTGTCATAATTGCGTCATAGCATTCTCTGCCCAAGTTGAACTGAGCCTTCAAAGCCATTACTTGTGAGATGGCATCCAACTGACAAAGCTCAGTGTGCTCGTGGAGCGGACGTTTTGAAGACTCCAAAATTTCATTGAAGGCCTTTGCAGATTCCTCCATCTCCTCGTCCGAATCCCAAGCATCATCATAGTCTTGCAC
Source organism: Triticum urartu (assembly GCF_003073215.2). Taxonomy (NCBI): domain Eukaryota; kingdom Viridiplantae; phylum Streptophyta; class Magnoliopsida; order Poales; family Poaceae; genus Triticum; species Triticum urartu. The sequence goes on along the minus strand of NC_053027.1, from coordinate 164,055,519 downwards.
CATGTTTTCCATCCCGGTACCATGCTCGTCGGTGCGACGATGATCCACCTCAGCTCGGTCACGTTGGGCAGACTCACCATGAAATGTCCACACCGTATAATCGGGCATAAAACCATTCTTCTGCAAGTGTTTACCCATTTCCGCCTCTGTCCTCTTTTCCCAATTGTCGCATCAGAAACAGGGGCACCAAGTTTTCCTCTGGCCATTTGCAAATGCGGCTTGCACAAACCCCTTGGTTTTTGTGAACCATTCAGCGCTCCATTTGTTCTGACCAGTGTGACCGGTATACATCCACGCACGATCACTCATCTTGACTTTCAGAGCTACTGGACACACAACAATTATATATATAATTCACCATGTATATATTCATCAGTTGATCTACTTTGTCAATTTTATTACGTCCATGCAACCTACACTCTAATAGGTAATGATAGGTCCTAATCCCACCCGAGTATGTGTAGATTGGGTTCATTTTCCCATATGCTATGCTCCGGATCCGACGCAAAATTTCGGCAGCACCTCCCTGCTGTTCTCCTGATACACGTCTCTGCAATAAACAGAGAGGATGTGTACCCGGAGAACAACAGGGGAGGCACTGATGAAATTTATGCGTCCGATCCAGAGCAAAGCATATGGGAAAACGAACCCAATCTACACATACTCGGGCTGTCCGTGGATAGCGTTGGACAATTCGAAAGAATCAAGGTTATAAATATGCAAATGCATGCATATTTATAACTATGACGCTTTCGAACGGGAGACACATATTGGTTACGCATACTGATGATTCAAGACACATATATAGCTAGCTACCAAATTTCATGTCATTTGTGCAAATAATTAATGGGGGAGAAGGACATGTCATTTGTGCTCACCCACGAACGAAGGGGCAAAGCTCGTCAAACGCACGGCGCGGTCGTCGAACACCAAACCTCGCAGCGATGAAACAACTGCACATTTAAATCTACCCGATCAACACAATTATATATGATGTTTTTCATAACAAAATCGAAAAATATATGACCTAACTAATAATTCACAAATATATAACCCCGTCGGCCTCTAGAAGGCCAAAGAGCACCTTTTCGGGAGGTTTAGGGGGTCGGGGTGTCATGTCGGTGTCGGGGTGCTGTTTCGGGGTTAGGGTGTCGTGTCGGGGTCGGGGTGTCAGGGTGTGGTGTCGTGGTCTGTGTGTCGGGGTCTGGTGTCGGGTTCGGGGTGTCGGGGTCAGGGTGTCGGGGTCAGGTGTAGGGGTGTGGTGTCGGGGTCGGGGTGTCGGGGTCAGTGGTCGGGGTGTTTCCTTCTATCCTTCTTCTTCTTTCCTTCTCTTCTTCTTCTTTTTTCTTCTTCTTTCCTTTCTTCTTCTTCTTCTATCCTTCTTCTTCTTTCCTTTCTTCTTCTTCTTCTTCTTCTTCTTCTTCTTCTTTCCTTTCTTCTTCTTCTTCTTCTTCTTTTTTCATCTTTTTTCTACTTCTTTTACTTCTTTTCTTTTGTTCTATTCTTCTTCTTCTACTTCTTCTACTTCTTTTCTTCTTCTTCTTTTTCATCTTTTTTCTACTTCTTTTCTTTTCTTCTTTTTCATCTTTTTTCCACTTCTTCTTCTTTTCTTCTACATATTCTTTTTTCTAACACTAACACTAAATTTTCTTCTTTTCTAACACTAAATCTAACACTAACACTAACAATTAAACAAGAATTAAACAGCAAAAAAAAAGAAAAACAGAAAAAAAAACTCACCGGAGCAGGGGGCGACGCTGGCGCCGGGGTGGTGGGTGGGTGGGCGGTGGCGGGTGCGGCGAGGGCGGGGGCGGCGCCGGGCGGCGGGGGCGGGGGCGGCGGGGGCGGGGGCGGAGGAGGTCGAGGGAGAGAGATGAGTAACGGGCGGGGGAGGGGGCTCGGCCGTTAGTTAGGTTAGTTAGGGTAGCCTTTGCCATCCGCCCTCCTTTGCCGTCCGCTTTTCTTCATATTTGCCATCTGCGGCGGACGGCAAAGCGGGGGGACGTTAAGTATTTTTAACCAGATCCTCAGTGGGCCCCCCCTCCCTCTTTGCCGTCTGCTAGCGGACGGCAAATATTCTTTGCCGTCAGCTAGCGGACGGCAAAGAGCTGGCTGATGGCAAAGGCTTTCTTTGCCATCAGCCAGTTCTTTGCCGTCTGCTTTCGGGTAGCTGATGGCAAAGAGCTCTTTGCCGTCCGCTAGCTGACGGCAAAGAGCTGGCAGATGGCAAAGTAGCTGATTCCAGTAGTGTAAGTATTTAGAAACTAAATGGTTGCAAGAAAGGCTAGATGTTTGTCCTGAAAATTTAAATTTTCTTAGACATCCTTGTGAACTTTGAAATGAACGTGATCATTTAAATCTCAAATGCAAATCGTTTCATGATCGAACCGTGTCCAAAAATGGTGATGACTTGATTTCCCTTGCACATCATAATGAACTTAGTTTGCTTGTGGGTTATGAAGAAATGAAACGTATAACGAAGGATCTTCCAGAATTTGTCCTTGATAAAGTTCTTGATTTTGATATAGAGGAAATTTATATGTATTGTGCGGTGAATTGCATTGAAAATCCTTATATTGCCAATTACATAAAGACAAGAAAACAAATAGAAGATGAAGAGAATACTAATGAAAGGGAAGAGGTTTCCCTGTATCCTCCTATTCTTTTTTATGATGAATCAGGTAACGAGGAGGAGCTTTGTCTTCAACCAATCCCATTAATAAGGAGCTTCAAAAGGAGGATTAAACCCACACATAATGAGAAGAAAAAAAAAGAAAAGACAGAGAAGCAAAGGTAAAAAGGTATCCCTCCCAAATTATGTTGCTCCTATCACTCATTGTGATGATGATAATTGCTATACTATTAGTGCTATCCATACTATTAATGATGAGAGTGATTATGCTTATGATATGCAAAGGCACAAGCTTGGGGATGCTATGTTTGATGAGAATGACATGTTTAAGAATTTATTTGCTGCAATTAATGTTTGTCCCAAGCTTGGGGATGCTATGTTTTATGAAGATGATATTTTTAACCTCCCAAGTTTTGATGAGAAAATTTATTATGATGATAGCATGCCTCCTATTTATGACGATTATATTGATGGAAGTGGGTTTGGAAGAGTGTCAACTTTAGGAAGTAATGATCCCACTATTTTGGAGGATGTTGAATCTTATTGTGATAATTATAAAAGTGGATTTGGAGAGGTCATGACTTTATTTACTAAAGATTCCACTATATTGGAAGAGGTTTCAATTGATTATGATGAGAACAAAGTTGCTACTTATGATGATTATTGTGATGATACTTATGTTATAAAAAGTAGTGATGATTATATTTACAAAACCATCATGATTATGATTACCCTTTTTTGAACATTACTCTTTTAATTTGGAAACAATTTATATTATTCGAGTTTCTTATGATAATCCCACTATTCCGAATGAGAAGAATTTTGCTTATGTGGAGAGTAATAAAAATTATATGCTTGTGGCTCATGAAAATAATGCTTTTACATGATAGTTATATTGTTGAATTCATTCATGATTCTACTGAAAATTATTATGAGGGAGGAATATATGCTTGTAGGAATTGCAATAATATCAATTTTCCTCTCTATGTGCTTAAAATCTTGAAGTTATGCTTGTTTTGCTTTCCTATGCTAGTTGATTCTTGTTCCCATATATTGTTTGCTCAAAAAATCCCTATGCATAGGAAGTGGGTTAGACTTAAATGTGCTAGTCATATTCTTCATGATGCTCTCTTTATGTTTCAATTCTTATCTTTTATGTGAGCATCATTGAAATCATAATGCCTAGCTAAGGGCGTTAAACGATAGTGCTTGTTGGGAGGCAACCCAATTTTATTTTTATTCTTTCATTTTTGTTCCTGTTTAGTAATAAATAATTCATCTAGCCTTTGTTATGATTGTGTTTTTATGTTTTAATTAGTGTTTGTGCCAAGTAAAGCCTTTAGGATATTCTTGGGTGATTGTTGTTTGATCTTGCTAATAAAAACAGAAAGTATTCGCTCACGAAAATAATTTTCATTTTTTAGCAGAGAGCGATAAAATACCAATTCCAACTGCAGTAGATCAATATACAAATTACCCTGGTCTTCCCAATTTTTCAAAACAATTGGAGTTACATAAGTATTCGAAACCTACAGATTGATACAGACTGTTCTGTTTTTGACAGATTCTGTTTTTCGTGTGTTGTTTGCTTATTTTGATGAATCTATGAGTAGTATCGGAGGGTATGAACCATAGAGAAGTTAGAATACAGTAGATATAACACCAATTTAAAATTAGAATGAGTTCACAACAGTACCAAAGTGGTGAATTATTTTCATATACTAACGGAGCTTATGAGATTTTCTGTTGAAGTTTTGTGTTGTGAAGTTTTCAAGTTTTTGGGTAAAGATTTGATGGATTTTGGAATAAGGAGTGGCAAGATCCTAATCTTGGGGATTCCCAAGGCAACCCAAGGTAAAATTCTAGGACAATCAAAAGCCTAAGCTTGGGTATGCCCCGGAAGGAATCCCCTCTTTCGTCTTCGTCTATCGGTAACTTTACTTGAGGCTATATTTTTATTCACCACATGGTATGTGTTTTGCTTGGAGCGTCTTGTATGATTTGAGTCTTTGCTTTTTAGTTACCACATTCATACTTGCTGTACACACCTTTTGGGAGAGACACGCATGAACCTAAATTTATTAGAATACTCTATGTGTTTCACTTATATCTTTTGAGCTAGATAATTTTGATCTAGTGCGTCACTTATATATATTTAGAGCACGGTGGTGGTTTTATTTTATATAAATTATTGATCTCTCATGCTTCACTTATATTATTTTTAGAGTCTTTTAGAACAGCATGGTAATTTGCTTTGGCTATAAAATTAGTCCTAATATGATGGGCATCCAAGATGGGTATAATAAAAACTTTCATATAAAGTGCATTGAATACTATGAGAAGTTTAATTCCTTATGATTGTTTTGAGATATGAAGATGGTGATATTAGAGTCATGCTAGTTGAGTAGTTGTGAATTTGATGATACCTGTGTTGAAGTTTGTGATTCCCGTAGCATGCACGTATGGTGAACCGTTATGTGATGAAGTCGAAGCATGATTTATTTTTTTGATTGTCCTCCTTATGAGTGGCGGTCGGGGACGAGCGATGGTCTTTTCCTACCAATATATCCCCCTAGGAGCATGCACGTCGTACTTCTTTTTGATAACTAATAGATTTTTGCAATAAGTATGTGAGTTCTTTATGACTAATGTTGAGTCCATGGATTATACGCACTCTCACCCTTCCACCATTGCTAGCCTCTCTACTCTCGCGCAACTTTCACCGGTACCATAAACCCACCATATACCTTCCTCAAAACAGCCACCATACCTACCTATTATGGTATTTCCATAGCCATTCCAAGATATATTGCCATGCAACTTTCCACCGTTTCGTTTATTATGACACGCTTCATAATTGTCATATTTGCTTTGCATGATCATGTAGTTGACATCATATTTGTGGCAAAGCCACTGTTCATAATGTTTCATACATGTCACTGTTCATTCATTGTAGATCCTGGTACACCGCCGGAAGCATTCATATAGTCATATTTTGTTCTAAGTATCGAGTTGTAAGTAAATAAAAGTGTGATGAAGTTCATTATTAGAGCATTGTCCTAGTGAGGAAAGGATGATGGAGACTATGATTCCCCCACAAGTCGGGATGAGACTCCGGACGAAAAATAAAAAAAGGAAAAAGGGCATAAAAAAGGGGAGAAAAGGCCCAAATGAAAAAATAAAAAGAGAAAAAGAGAGAAGGGGCAATGCTACTATCCTTTTTCCACACTTGTGCTTCAAAGTAGCACCATGATCTTCATGATAGAGAGTCTCATATGTTGTCACTTTCATATACTAGTGGGAATTTTCATTATAGAACTTGGATTGTATATTTCAATGATGGGCTTCCTCAAAGTTCCCTAGGTCTTCGTGAGCAAGCAAGTTGGATGCACACCCACTTAGTTTCTTTTGTTGAGCTTTCATGCACTTATAACTCTAGTGCATCCATTGCATGGCAATCCCTACTCACTCACATTGATATCTATTGATGGGCATCTCCATAGCCCGTTGATACGCCTAGTTGATGTGAGACTATCTTCCTCCTTTCTGTCTTCTCCACAACCACCATTCTATTCCACCTATAGTGCTATGTCCATGGCTCACGCTCATGTATTACGTGAAGATTGAAAAGGTTTGACAACAGCAAATGTATGAAACAATTGCTTGGCTTGTCATTAGGGTTGTGCATGATTTAAATATTTTGTGTGATGAAGATAGAGCATAGCCAGACTATATGATTTTGTAGGGATATCTTTCTTTGGCCATGTTATTTTGAGAAGACATGATTGCATTGTTAGTATGCTTGAAGTACTATTATTTTCATGTCAATATTAAAATTTTGTCTTGAACCTTTCGGATCTGATCATTCATGCCACAATAAAGAAAATTACATTCATAATTACGTTAGGTAGCATTCCACATCAAAAATTCTGTTTTTGTCCTTTACCTACTCGAGGACGAGAAGGAATTAAGCTTGGGGATGCTTGATACGTCTCCAACGTATCTATATTTTTTGATTGTTCCATGCTATCATATTATCAATCTTGGATGTTTTATATGCATTTATATGCTATTTTATATGATTTTTGGGACTAGCCTATTAACCTAGAGCCCAGTGCCAGTTTCTATTTTTTCCTTGTTTTTGAGCTTTACAGAAAAGGAATACCAAACGGAGTCCAATTTACGTGCCAATTTTTGATGATTTTTTATGGACCAAAAGAAGCCCCCGAAGTAAAATAGTTGGGCCAGAAGAGTCCCGAGCCATCAACAAAGAGTCCCTGGGCGCGTTCCCCTTTCTCGTGGACAACTAAGAGACCCCCCTGACATGAGACCAACGCCAAAAATTCCTATAAATACAGAAACCTCTAGAAAATAACCTAGATCGGGAGTTTCGCCGCCGCAAGTCTCTGCAGCCACCAAATACCAATCGGGACCCTATTCTGACACCCTGCCGGAGGGGGGAATCATCACTGGTGGCCATCTTTGTCATCCCGGCGCTCTCCATGACGAGGAGGGAGTAGTTCACCCTCGGGGCTGAGGGAATGTACCAGTAGCTATGTGCTTGATCTCTCTCTCTCATGTTCTTGATTTGGCATGATCTTGATGTACCGCGAGCTTTGCTATTATAGTTGGATCCTATGATGTTTCTCCCCCTCTATCTCCTTGTGATGAATTGAGTTTTCCCTTTGAAGTTATATTATCGGATTGAGTCTTTAAGGATTTGAGAACACTTGATGTATGTCTTTCATGTGCTTATCTGTGGTGATAATGGGATATTCACGTGATCTACTTGATGTATGTTTTGGTGATCAACTTGCGGGTTCCATGACAATGTGAACTTATGCATAGGGGTTGGCACACGTTTTCATCTTGACTCTCTGGTAGAAACTTTGGGGAACACGTTGAAGTTATTTGTGTTGGTTGAATAGATGAATATGAGATTGTGTGATGCATATCGTATAATCATACCCGCGTATACTTGGTGACATTGGAGTATCTAGGTGACATTAGGGTTTTGGTTGATTTGTGTCTTAAGGTGTTATTTTACTATGAACTCTAGGGCTGTTTGTGACACTTATAGGAATAGACCAACGGATTGATCAGAAAGAATAACTTTGAGGTTGTTTCATACCCTACAATAATCTCTTCGTTTGTTCTCCGCTATTAGTGACTTTGGAGTGAATCTTTGTTGCATGTTGAGGGATAGTTAGATGATCCAATTATGTTATTATTGTTGAGAGAACTTGCACTAGTGAAAGTATGAACCATAGTCCTTGTTTCAACGCATTGCAATACCATTTTCACTCACTTTTATCATTAGTTACCTTGCTGATTTTATATTTTCATATTACAGAAACCTATATCTACCATCCATATTGCACTTGTATCACCATCTCTTCGCTGAACTAGTGCACCTATACAATTTACCATTGTGTTGGGTGTGTTGGGGACACAAGAGACTCTTTGTTATTTGGTTGCAGGGTTGTTTGAGAGAGACCATCTTCATCCTACGCCTCCCATGGATTGATAAACCTTAGGTTATCCACTTGAGGGAAATTTGCTACTGTCCTACAAACCTCTGTACTTGGAGGCCCAACAACGTCTACGAGAAGAAGGTTGTGTAGTAGACATCATTACATATACGTTTGCTTATGTTAACATGTGTGTGAATTTACAATATGGACAGTTATATGCAAATGCCTTCTGGACATCGGGCACACGCTTAAAGTCAATGAACTGTGTACGATACTAATACTTTCCATGAAAATTTGTGAACTTGGGTAACAACATTTGAGAAAATATATATAGTTGTTACACTATTCGACAAAAGGACGATCTTCGTAACACGGTTTTGACAACCATATTGTCCATATCTATGTACTTAACATAGTAAAAACTATCTCATTTTAACAGGCTAAGGGCCAACAACCATATGGTCCATATCTACATACTTAACATATATAGTAACAACTAGCACATATTAAGAGGCTGAGGGCCAACAACCACAACTATCCACTGGAAGAAACTTTATCACGGCGACTCGGCATCTCGTCAATGAAAAGGAAGATCCCTCATGTGCCTTGGTAGAGCATGAGTAGAACAGTGTCTCCAATTTTCCAATATGGATGCATTGCCATGAGAAGTGAGAACTTGTTAATTTGAATGGTTCCATTTCTGTGGGAAATGCAGTACCTTGCAATCACTTTGCCGTTATTAGCAGGCACAAGTGTCATTCAACCATGTTGGGAAATCGATCCAGGAACTGCTACAGGGGGCAATTTCTATTGACATGTAAAATAAAAAACAATTGTAACTTGATGTTGAAGATCTATATAGTTTATGGGCATCAAAATTAAAATAAGACTTTTTACCAGCATTTTGTGCACACAATTGGTCTTGTTCAGTGTGTGCACCATAGGTCTAATTAATCCCATTCAAAATCTAGCGTTCATACATTGTGCTATCTCTGTCAGATTATCAACAAAGTTTATGACATGCTTCAAGTCCTTCCAGTGAAATTTGGTATGCTTAGTAACATACAGATCGTTCATTATGCATCCAACATATCCTGCTTAAAAGGTGGAAATGTATTATTTATTCAGAATATGGCAGAAGAATATATAGTGCACATAAATTGGTAAATAGAATTTGTTACTGCCTAGGAACGGAGTCATAATAAGATATCACAATTGGTTGCTTAAATAGTAATATGATAGCATGGAGAAAGTTGATAGGACTGTATCCTCGATCAGACTTTGATCAGCTGATGACGTTGGGGGAGTAAACATCCATGTTAATTAGACCAGGCTGTGGTGCACGCACTAAAATTTTATTGCCAGCTTTCAGTTCATAACACTTAGACATTTTTCTCCAAAGGTCCGCATTAAAATAGGAGTGACCATCTTTATCAAGTTTTACGCTAACCGTCATTGTAAATCCATGTTGCACATGTTGCATTGTCAATATGACATCTTGGGAGTCATCAGCAAAGTAAAGCCCAAGATTTCCTTCAACTCATTTTCTTGCAAAGAAAGGGATGTACTGCTTGAAATGAAAATTAAGATCGTAAATTAGATATATTGAAATAACAAAGCAAGATGCAAATATGGGAGTAACTGATAGAACAGATCAATATATAGATGAAAGCAAAGTACAAAAATATAGAACTAAAAATAGATAATGTAACAAAGATTTGATGCAAATATATAGATAATGTACCAACAGACGGTATATGTTCACAAATTTAGGCCATGCCGACCATGGTAGGTTGAGATTGAACATGCCGAGCGCTCCCTGAAGTCATCTGGAATGGTGAGATTTAACTTCGTTTCGGACTGGCGACGACCACAATTGCCCAATTTGTGCTTGCAGTTTGGACACATGAATGTACACCCACGAATCAGCTAGAACAGAAATGATTCCATGGCGATTTCCGTCGGTTGATTAACAGCGACGGACGGACTACGATAAGAGATGACTGAATATTTCGCTAATTAAGTTGATTACCTTCTCCATGATAAAAATCCCCGGCCCAATCCTGCAGAAAACCCAAGTCGACTAGAGTCTAGAATGTCGGTGCAGATAGGAGGTGGAAAGCGGTAGGGGCGAAATCCCGTGCCATTTGGAGCGCGACCTACGCCCACCGCCAACAGCCGTCGAGCTTAGAGTGCAGAGTTGCGGAGGAGTCCGCAACGAGTGAGTTGGGATGAAGTGGGCGAGGGTTTTCTTTTTTCCTTTTGCATGTGTGAGTGAAAACACACGGTTCGCAGAGGCGACGGAGATGAATCGTGTGCGATAGTAAATCACCGAGATTGAATGAGAATCCAAATTTCCTTTGTCCTTCATCCATGAGTTTTTTTCTATGATGAACCTAAACCCTACTAATCACCGTGTTCAAATTTGACACTTTTCCGGGTTCATTTGCAATATTTAGGGGATTATGTGCATTTTGTAGGCATTAATGCACATAATTCAAATTCAAACAATTGTTGCTTGAAAAGGTGCACAAGAACGGTCTGCAAAAACCACAATCGTGGTATTTAGTAATTTCTCAAGCCTTTTACAAGGAATGGGTAGAGATTTCAATGGAACGCGTGGCAATAGTCAACCACAAACGTGTCATTTACTAGGTTATCAATTATAGAACAATGAAATATGTGCTTGAAAAACGTGACGCCTGGCATGGTGCCATGGTATGGCCTCACTGTGCCCTGGATAAAAGCTGAGAAGGTTTGATTTATGTTGTCATGCACACCCTTCATAATCGAAACATCACCGAGGAAGTTCAATGCTTTCGAGAGGGAAATCACCAAGATTGAAGGGGAATCCAAATTTCCGTCCTAGTTTGTCATTCAGTTTTTTCCAACGATCAACATACCGCCTCAAATGTAACGTGTTCAAATTTGACATTTTTCCGAACTCATTTACCATATTTAGGGGATTATGTGCATTTTTGAGGCATTAATTATGCACATAATTCAAATTCAAACAATCAGTGCATGAAAAGGTGCGCAAGAACGGTCTGGAAAACCATGCTCGTGCTATTTGGTACATTATCATGCCTTTTACAAGGAATGGGCAGATATTTCAAGGAAATGTGTGGCAATAGTCAACCATAAACGTGTCGTTTATTGGGTTAAGGACTATACAAAAATGAAATACATGCTTGGAAAACATGATGCCTGGTGTGGTGCCATGGTATGGCCTCACTATGCCCTGGTAAAAATGTCATCATGCACGCCTTTCATAGAACGAACCATCACCAACGAAGTTTCATGGTTTCGAGGGGGGAATCACCAAGATTGAAGGGGGATCCAAATTTTCTTTGTCCTTTGTCCATGAGTTTTTTTTCTATGATGAACATACAAACTACAAATCACCGTTTTCAAATTTGGCACTTTTCCGGGTTCATTAGCCATATTTAGGGGATTATGTGCATTTCCTAGGCATTAATGCACATAATTCAAGTTCAAACAATCGGTGAATGAAAGGGTCCACAAGAACGGCCTGGAAAACCATGCTTGTGCCATTTAGTAAATTCCCATGCCTTTTACAAGGAATGGACAAATATTTCGATGAAATGTGTCGCAATAGTCAACCACAAATGTTTGTTTGTTGGGGTTTCAACTATAGAAAAATGAAATAAATGCTTAAAAAACATGACACATGGCATGGTGCCATGGTATGACCTCACCATGCCCTGGTAAAAAATTGAGAAGGTTTGGCTTATGTCGTCATGCACGCAATTCGTAAATCGAACCATCACCGAGGAAGTTCTATGCTTTTGAGAGGGAAATCCCCAAGATTGAAGGGGAATCCAAATTTCCGTCCTAGTTTGTCGTTCAGTTTTTTCCAACGATCAACATACCGCCTCAAATGCAACACGTTCAAATTTGACATTTTTCCAAGCTCATTTACCATATTTATAGGATTATGTGCATTTTCCAGGCATTAATGAACATCATTCAAATTTGAACAATCGGTGCATGAAAAGGTGCACAAGAACGGTCTGGAAAACCATGCTCGTGTTATTTAGTACATTCTCATGCCTTTTACAAAGAATGGGAAGATATTTCAAGGAAATGTGTCGCAATAGTCAACCATAAAGGCGTCGTTTGCTGGGTTAACAACTATACGAAAAATGAAACACATGGTTGGAAAAGATGACGCGTGGCGTGGTGCCATGGTATGGCCTCACCATGCCATGGTAAAAATTGGAGAATTATTTCCTTATGTCGTGATGCACGCCTTTCATAAATCAAACCATCACCGAGGAAGTTTCATGGTTTCGAGGGGGAAATCACCAAGATGGAAGGGGGATCCAAATTTCATTTGTCCTTTGTCCATGCATTTTTTTCTACGATAAACATACAACCTGCAAATCACCATGTTCAAATTTGGCACTTTTCCAGGTTCATTTGCCATATTTGGGGGATTATGTGCATTTCCTAGGAATTAATGCACATAATTCAAGTTCAAACAATCGGTTCACGAAAGTGATGAGCACATGGGTACATCATACACGACATTTCAGAAAAGTGCACAATTTAGTTGGAAAGAATTACTAAGCCGAATCAAGCAAACACATGACCAGGTGAACGCTAATTTAAGTTTACCTTGTAGCCATCATGACACAACTATGCTTTCATCCCCATTATTATTGGTTGAACTTAGGTATCACATGGAAGAAATCCATCAACCTATATGCTATTGAAGCAACCGGTTTGGAGGAACAAGTTTGGAGAAAACAAGTTTCAAGTGAAGCTGATGCTGTCAATTTTTACCTCTAATGTTTCATTGTGGCACACCCGTATGGTGGAGAGACGGGGCCATAGGGGTACATCAACATAAGATAAATCAAATTATCTTTCCAATACAAAAAACCTCACATCATTTGGAGTTGTGAGTCAAAAGTACTAGTCGTTCTCGTGGAAGGTGTCGAGGCTGTCAAGGCTTCGTGAATTTCTGAGGAGCTCTCCAACAACTCCAAAAGTTGACTGCTTATTCACCCAAGGAAGCCATGCAAACCTGCTTACTTTTGAAACCATTTTCACACCTAGCCAAGGGGGGTTGTCCCTGCTATGAAACCCCATCTCCCCCATCCTCTAGAAAAACCATTTGTCAAACCATTCAGCTACAAGCTTATGCAGCAAGACTACTAGAGAGATCCGAGAGATCTTACTACCTTTGATCTTGTGAGTTCATTTGGATTTTCAAGAAGGAGCCTCTGGTTCCCCCTAGTCTGTGCTCTATGGTTCCGACCGTTTTGTGTGGATTAGTCCCGGTTTGTGGTTCTGCGATTGTTCGGACAGCGGGTCGGAGTTCTTGTAGCTTCGGTCAGCCGTCCCCAACGTATGAGTTGCATCCAACCTTGGCAGGTATAAAGCTAGTTATCTCGGCTTCTTGCAGCTAGTTATCCCTCCTGATTCGATCCTACGACGTGAATATCGGGCCACCCTCGGGCGTGAACTCGTTCATCGGATTCCCACCTATCATCTGGCATGAGAGCCTTCGTTGACACGGTAGGATTTTTTATCCAAGTTTATCTTGCTATCATCCGTTTAGATCGAGTGTTTTTCACGCTATATTTTCTGTCCTAGAAGTCCAAGCCCCACCAAAAATAAATCCAAGCCTTGTTGGTGCTGAGATCTTGTTGTTGCATACCTTGCATGTTCTTCATCTTTTAGATCTGCACCAAGTTCATCTTTGTAATTGCTTTCAGATTTGGTTGTTGTGCTTTGGAAAAAGAGAAAAAAAAGAGTGTCAAAAAAAGAATCAAGGAGAGAAAAAAAAGTGGAAAAAAAGTCAAGAGAGAAAAAGAAAGTGTTGTGTAACATCCAAAAGTTTTATCTTGGTAGGAAAATTTCAAAAGCTTGTGTGTTGTGTCTTTTTAATCTTGGTGCCAAGGTGCAGCAGATCTATCCCCATATTTTCTTAGTTTTCATCAACTTGATTTTAGCACAAGCCCCTTTTTGTTTACCCCACCGAGCTCCACCAAAAACCGAAGCTAGTTCTTTAATATCTCTCTTTCAATCGCTTTAACACATCCGGGAGAAGCACAATCTGATGTGAACTCATAAGAAATTTGGTGAGTAAGAGGTGAGGTTATGTGATTCCATAAAATTATCCTATTCCACTTTTAGCCTTACTAACATGGCAGGATCTAGATCGAGTGTTCATGGAGAAGATCATGGGGAAGAAGGTGCCTCGTTCACACGTGCCGAGTTTCTGGAATTACGGAACATGGTTCAAGAATTTCAGAGGAGGCTTAATGACCGTCTTCGAGAAGGTGGTGATGGGGTTTGACATAGACAATACCCTATTGCTCGTGAAGTGCAGCAAAGAAGACATGCTCGAGGGCATGATCTTGTTGCTCATGGGCGTGTCACTACTACCCATGAAGTGCAATAAAGAATACATGCTCCGACGCTTGATGTTGCTGCTCGTGGGCGTGTCACTACTACTCAAGTAGTGCAGCAAGAGGACATATTCCCGGGCATGGTGTTGCTGCTCATGCATGTGTCGCTGCTACTCCTGAAATGCGGCAAGGATGGCATGCTCGAGGGCAAGCTACTGCTGCCCCTAGGCGTGTCGCTGCTCCTCATGAATCGCAGCAAGGATGTCATGGCCGACGACAGAGTTATGGCACCCATCGGCACACCGACGACCCACCGCAAAGCAGGACCATGGTTGATGAACCGACTCCGATGATTCATAGCCCATGTTTACATGAGAAAATCATTCCTAATGTTGCCATCTTGACCACCACTATTCTCTCAACATCCAAGAAGCATGTGCCACAAATTTCATGTGAGGAAGAGAGTCCATAATCCAAAATCCCACAACTTGTGAGTGATAAGAAAAGCAAGCTGAGTGACTCCACCCAAAGTGAGGAAGAGTGTCCACTTTCAAAAATCCCACCACTTGAGACTGAAAAGCAAAATGAGTTGAGTGACTCCACCAGAAGTGAGGAAGAGTGTCCACTTTCAAAAATCCCACCACTTGAGAGTGAAAAGAAAAATAATTTGAGTGACTCCACCAAATGTGAGGAAGAGTGTCCACTTTCCACAATTCCATATATTTAGAGTGATAAGGAAAGTGAGTTGAGTGAGTCCACAAAATGTGAGGATCATATTGTTCATCATGAGATTAGAGAAATGCAAGATCTCCACCTAGATATACCACACAATCAGGGAGAGAGGCTTAATGAGTTGTGTGAGTCCACAAAATGTGAGAATGAGATCATTCCACACCACATTATAGAGATGAGTGAACCACAACATAATATACCACATCATCCAAGAGAGAAGATTAGTGAGTTGTGTGAGTCCACCAAACTTGAGCCTGAGGTGTTTCCCCATAATATGAAAGAAATGAGTGATCCACCAAATGAAAAGAGAGAGGAGTATTCAATTACTAACCATTCAGAAAATTATCTTTCTTTACAATATGTGCACATGCAAAAGTCATACCTATTAGCTCTCTTGCAACGATGGGAGAACGAGATCCAGGAACAATTGTGGTGCACTTGGAACACCACTACAGAAGGTGCATGTGTTTAGATTGATTTTCCAAAAGGCATTCAAGTACTCAATGAGGTAAA
Source organism: Triticum urartu (assembly GCF_003073215.2). Lineage (NCBI taxonomy): Eukaryota > Viridiplantae > Streptophyta > Magnoliopsida > Poales > Poaceae > Triticum > Triticum urartu. The sequence goes on along the minus strand of NC_053027.1, from coordinate 164,039,785 downwards.
ACAAAAAGGATCTTACATTTTGATGAAAACAGAGGTATGCACTTTTGAGTTTTTGAAGCAATGGTGTGATAAGATTAGATAAAAATGGTTGGTACATCATCCATCCAACAATTTGATTTTGTTAATCTTGAAGAAACTATAAAAGATCCAATAAAATTGAATGTTGCACATGATTATTCATCATTTTGTTTTCCTAGTCATTTTGTATTGTCCTCATGCTATAATTTTGTAGACCAAATGAAGTCAAGGACGACTTTTCTCCTAGATAGGGAGGCTGGTATGAACATGATTATGGCGGGTTACAAATTTATACTCCATGGAATTGTTTGTTGGAAGGAACTCCTAAGTCTAACAAAGCATCATATTGGCATCGTCCATAAGATAGCAAAGTTGAAAACTAAAATTCAACATATCATGAAGCCCTTGCACTATGATCTGGTATTGCCTTGCTTTCTTTTGTGTTATGACCAGGTAGAGTCGAGGATGACTCATTTTCAAGAGAGGGGGGATGATGAGGACATCTTGGTCATTGAAACAACACCAATCATCCCTAGGCAATCTCCAAGTTGTGACAAACAAATGCATGATCAGATCCAACACAATTCTAAGGTGAAAGCTACAAATGAGGATTGCATTATTTCTTTGCATGGATATTATCTACTTCCCTTCTAATTATCTTTTGTAGATCAAAGAGAGTCGAGGACGACTCGTCATCAAGGGAGAGAGGATGATGAACACATGGGTACATCATACACAACATTTCAGAAAAGTGCACAATTTAGTTGGAAAGAATTGCTAAGCCGAATCAGGCAAACACATGACCAGGTGAACGCCAAATTAAGTTTACCTTGTAGCCGTCATGACACAACTATGCTTTCATCCCCATTATTATTAGTTGAACTTAGCTATCACATGGAAGAAGTCCATCAATCTATGAGCTATTGAAGCAACCAGTTTGGAGGAACAAGTTTGGAGAAAACAAGTTTTAAGTGAAGCTGATGCTGTCATTTTTTACCTCTTATGTATCGTGGTGGCACACCCATATGGTGGAGAGACGGGGCCATAGGGGTACATCAACAGACGATAAATCAAATTATCTTTCCAATGCAAAAAACCTCACATCATTCATTCTCGTGGAAGGTGTCCAGGCTGTCAAGGCTTCGCGAATTTTTGAGGAGCTCTCTAGCAACTCCCAAAGTTGACTGCTTATTCACCCAAGGAAGGCATGCAAACATGCTTACTTTTGAAACCATTTTCACACGTAGCCAAGGGGGGTTGTCCCTGCTATAAAACCCCATCCCCCCATCCTCTAGAAAACCTTTTGTCAAACCATTCAGCTACAAGCTTATGCAGCAAGACTGCTAGAGAGATCCGAGATATCTTACAACCTTTGCTCTTGTGAGTTCATTCGGATTCGCAAGATGGAGCATCTGGTTCCCCCTAGTTCGTGCTCTATGGTTTCGGTCGTTTTGTGTGGATTAGTCCTAGTTTGTGATTCTGCGATTGTTCGAACGATGGGTCGGAGTTCTTGTAGCTTCGGTCAGCCATCCCCAATGTACGGGTTGCATCCTACCTTGTTAGGTATAAAGGTAGTTATCACGGCTGCTTGCAGTTAGTTATCCCTCCCGATTCGATCCTACGAGGTGAAGATCGGGCCACCCTCGGGCGTGAACTCGTTCATCGGGTTCCCACCTATCAGAAAGGGTGCATAAGAATGGCCTGGAAAACAATGCTCGTGCCATTTAGTAAATTCTCATGCTTTTTACAAGGAAGAGACAGATATTTTGATGAAGTGTGTGGCAATAGTCAACCACAAATGTTTGTTTATTGGGTTTTCAACTATAGAAAAAATGTAATAAATGCTTGAAAAACATGACGCCTGGCATGGTGTGCCATGGTATGACCTCACCATGCACTGGTAAAAATTAGAGAAGGTTTGGCTTATGTCGTCATACACACCCTTCACAAATCGAACCGTCACCAAAGAAGTTCGATGCTTTCGAGAGGGAAATCACCAAGATTGAAGGGGAATCCAAATTTTCTTCGTTCTTTGCCCTAGAGTTATTTTCTACGACGAACATACACACTGCAAATCACCGTGTTCAAATTTGGCATTTTTCCGGGCTCATTTACCATATTTAGGGGATTATGTGCATTTTCTAGGCATTTAGCGCATATAGATCCAATTCAGCTACAGGTGCACGGGTGTGATGTGAGGGACGTAGATTGTCGTTCAGCCACGACAAATCCTGTGGTGCACATGCGCGATCCGTGTGGCTGGGGTTCCAGCCAATCATAACGTAACACACAATAGGCTCCGCGCACATTGTTTTTGGAAGCAGCGGAGATGAACTGTGTGCGATAATGAACGAGCAAAATTGTAAGGGAAGCCAAATTTCTGTTATCATTTGTCGTTCAGCTCTTGAATACCACTGCACTGTATGGCAGCCTAGCCCCTCCATCCCAGAGCTCTCTCCATGTGTTGCCATGGCACCGCGGCGCATAGTAACTGGTAAGGAAGCGGTGGCATCCCGCCGCGCCGCGTTCCTCGCCGCCCACGACCGCACACATGGTAAGGAAGCGATGGGATCTCGCCACGCCTAGTTCATCGCTGATGCCGGCTAGACAGTTACATGGGAGGACTTTGAGGCTACCATGGCCGAATGGGTGGTGGATCTAAAGGCAGCTAAAGCCGCAAAGAAGGAGCGGAAAAGGCAGAAAGCAGTCAAGAAAAGAGATTCCCGCCGCCGCAAGAAAAAAGAGGCTGCACGTCATGGTGAGGAGAGCTTGGCGGAGATCGAAGCATGATGGGTTGCTGCCTACAAGGCCAGGAAGGAGAACGCCGGCGTCTGGCCAGAATGCCCCGATGGCAGCATGTGAGAAGTAGTTTAAGTTTGTAGTATTAGAGCAAATTACCAGTAGTACTTTAAGTTTGTAGTATTAACATACAATGTCGGTAAGAGCATCCTTTGAGGGCTTTGAGCGTTGATTAGCATGTGTGCCCATGTGCGTTTTTTGCATTACTCATTAGAAGATCACAAAACGCATGGTTTCTATGCCGTACCCTTAGGCGCACGATTTCAGAATTTCATTAGGCACATGATTTCATTAGGTGCACGATTTCAGAATTTATTCCTCCAACCACATCCCCACCTTTAGTCATTGTTGAGGAAATCGTTAACTGGTAGCTGCTCGTTTGGCTAGTGAGTAGGGGATTAATCGGCTAATCGGCAAGTTAATAGGCCATTTAATCAATTAATCGACGATTTTTCGGTTTATCAGCTACTCGGTGACCCTATGAGTAGGGATTAATCGGCAATTTAACTGGTTAATCGGATGAATTCTTGAACAGGGCCTTTAGTATCCCTCCATTGCGCCTCCCCCCTACCGACATCTCAAACCGCCACTGCCACAACCATAGTTTCAACCACATCTACGTTCTGCTCGGTTCCAGTCCGGTAACCCACCAATCTCTATCATGACCCGGCTTGATTGCTTAAATGGCGCATGCAAAACATCCTCATGCCTCCAAATCCCCACCGCCAGGAGCTGATGGCGGTCCATGGGGCGATGGTCGTTGTGTGTGTTGACCCGGAGGAACACCTCGCCTCCGCTGCCGCCGACGACATGGTGCAGGCTCTGGCCTAGATGAAGTCCCCTAGCGACTACCCCCAGGACTTAACAGGTAAGATCTGACCAGCAAAATCTTACCAATACCACTTGCAATGGCTATGATTTGTACGGTTGATCTATGAAGCATGCTCGTGCCTTGTTTATTTCACTACTCCTCATTGTGGAGGCGATGTTGTTGTTTGCCATCGAGGTTAGCTGCATCTCATGTCTTACAGTATTTCACATCATTTGTGCAATTGTAGTTTAACATCCACTGGTCTGCGTCGGTCCTAAACAAACGGTTTTTTACCCCTTTCTGCGAGGGCAGTAGGAATCGTTGCCAAGTGAGTGTGTGCGATAGGGTACCCTTCCCACACGACCTAGAAATCGTCGGGGAAAGGCCCTCCTGGGACCCAGGCTAGGGCCGTGTGCGATCGGGTGAGGCATCGAAACCCAATCATTTCCGTAGGTATGTACATCCCACACAGTGAATCCCAAAAATCATTTTCATAGGTATGTACATCCCACATGGTGAATCCTAGAAATCATTTCCGTAGGTATGTACATCCCACACGGTGAATCCCAGAAATCATTTCCGTATGTATGTACATCCCACATGGTAATCCGAGAAAATCATTTCTGTAGGTATGTACATCCCACACGGTGAATCCCAGAAAAACATTTCCATTCATATGTATATCACACACAGTCAATCCAAGGAATACATTTCCGTTCTTAGGTACATCGCACATAGTCAATCCAGGGAAAACGTTTCTGTTCGGACGTAAATCCCACACAGTTTTATGTGTAGGCTCGTGTGTGAAAGTTGTAACTATCACAGACGGTCTTCCTTGGTTAACTGTTTTCTTTTATCAACTATATCACACACGATTTGATGAAGAAAACTGTGCGGCATTGGTCTATCCATCGCAACCACTTTTACTGCTAGAACCATTTGCACAGGTCCATGACACATTTAGCAGGTTTATTAGTTTACAATTAATAATTCCAGTATTACGCAAATTCCCCTTTCATATCGAATAGCTGTTTGCCAATTTCATATCAGGCACGTAAATATATTATAACATCACAGTACGGTAGCTACATGAAAACATCACAGTACAACATATAGCTAGTTCAACTTCATAAGAACAGTATATTCTTTTCCCTAATCAAGATCATCCAGGCTCGTCTTATCCACCTCTGCTTTCAGTTCAGTAAGAACCCATTTTGCACAGGCCAACTGGGAAAGTGCCTCCTCCTTCGCCAACACCTTCAACTTTTTATCCCGCATCTTGAAATATGCTTCAGCGTTGACAAGACTTTCTCTAAGCCTAGTTGTGTTCACTTCTTCATACATGCTCCAGAGCTTCGTTTGGCACATCTTCAAAGACTGTGGCCACTCTTGATCAACCCACTCCAAGTAAGAACACTTCCGTTCATCCTATATATTTAAAACTAGATCAGTAACAATTGTAGGGGAAATGGGTTTATAGCAACATAGAAAATCACCAATGGTTATTTTGAAAAACTAAAGAAACATGTTAATTATGACATATCTTCTCAAAAAGATCAATGTGCAAATGAAATAATTAACTACAACCAAATTCTGGAACATCAGAAGCTATAATTAACTACAACGACGCTACAAGTTCTTACTCATGTACAATAAATAACAAATTGAACATTTTATGAGGAAGGTAAATATAACTGCAATAGCATAGCGACAGTGTTTGGATGACAGTAAATTGATACTAACAGGTGTGTACATGCACACATTTAGTAACATAGAACTAATAGCACTAAGGCCGTCCACTATGTGTGCCAAAACTGGTGTAGAGACAACTGTTGCTACATCTCGCACCGGTGCCCTGAACTGGCGAGCCGATGCAGCGGGAAAAAATCAAGGACCTCGACTCCTGAGCACGTAGTTGCTCCGATGCCCAGTTCCTTCGTGGCATAAAGATTTAGTATTTTACAGCTTGGCTGCTCGGATGTGTGGACCAAAGTTGGCTACACAAACTGCTGAAGAGGTGCCAAATAATTTTCTAATGGCACCGCTGATGAGATGGAAACAATTGAAGATACTAGGTACAAAATGTGACACTGTCTTAGGATGCATTTGGTTGAAGGTGTGGTATGAATGGGTTGGGACCATGACAGTGTCTGAATCACATTTAACAAATGATTTGTAACAACGGAAGAGGGTCTAACCTTCTCTGCACATGCCAGAAACTTCCTCCCAGTGTCCACAGAATCAAACACAAGTAGCTTCACGCATGGAGATTGATGGTGAAAACGAGCAGATAGATCTTCAGCCACCCCGCTCCATTCATTGCCACTGATGGTCTTAGGCAGCTACAAGAGGAAGAAACGACTCAAATCGACCTCCAGGTAAAAATCCTTCATTCCAAGTCATAGCCCGAGAGAGAGAAAAGAGGTATACCCGGGTGGTGAAGGAGTAGTCACCGGATGAGGAGCCGCTGGAGAAGTCTTTGAAGAAGACCATGGCGACCCCGGCACTAGGATGCGAGACGGCGACATCGAGGAAGCGGCTATAGCTTAGCAAGGAAGGAAGGAAGGAGGAAACAGGGGAAATGTGACTTGTGGTCGGGGAGAAAAGGGGTGGGGAAGGGGGGAAGGGGTAGATATTTTGGTGGTAGGCCAAAATTTTGGAAATGTGGAGGGAAACTTTGCGCGCGGTGCCGCCGGACCATTCACTTTGAACGATTGTGTGCATCGCAAATGATTCTTCTACTTTACGTGCATGGGATGAGTTTGATAATTCAAATTTTGGTGGAAATTTCCCCGGGTACGTCATTGCATAATTTAACATCGCTTGCTAATTTGGGCACACAAAAGAGCGTACAACAGACAGACCACACTTACTGAATCGAGCAATTTTAGTAATTACACGGAGCTAGTTGACCTAAACATTGCTCTAACAAAAGACTAGCATTAAATACAAAGCCTAAGTACGCATATTTAGAAATCCACCGCCGCGCCGGCCTATGCATCGCCGGTGTGAGATGAGACGTCAATGACTTGTCCTGGCGACATGCTGCCATTGGTGGACTCCACGTTCCCCTTGCTAAAGTCGACCGCGTTCTCGTCCTCATCCTCGGCGCCGCCCTCAAGGTTGTAGTACTCGTAGTAGTGGCTGCGCCAGAGCTCGTGTTGGTACTCCATCACGGATTCCTCGATGGATAGACTCTTCTCTACCTCAACTTCAGCCACGCGCAACTCATCCTCCCGGCGCTCCTTGATCTCCGCCGCCTCCTGCATCTCCAGCTCCCGCTCGGCGACCTCATGAGGAAGCAGGTGCTCCATGGCCACCGCCGCCTTTTCAGACGTTGGTTGCATGTTGTAGTCTGAGGTGGCCTGGAATATCTTGGCACATGCATCCTCGATCTTGGCGTGGATGGCCTCGACCCGGGCCAGGGCGACATCAGCGGCACGGACAGCAGCTCGAGCGCTCTCAGCGTTTGCAGCCGCCATCACAGCAGCAGCTGCAGCCATCTCGGCTACTGCAGCTGCCCTGTCGGCTGCCGTAGACACCCTCTTGATGGAAGCGGCCGCCCTCAATGCGGATGTGGCGACACTCTTGGCGTAGGAGGCGGTGCTCGGGGGGGGGGGGGGGGGGGGGGGGGGGGGGGGGACGCGGCCATCGTACGGGCCTTCACGAAGCGTTTCCATGGCGTCATCTTTGAAAGAAGGTGGTGCGGGAATGGGGATCGGGATTCATGGATTCAGGGGTTGCCAGCACTAGAGCAGACGAGCCGGCGAAGCTTAAGGAGGGAGGCTTAAATAGACCCAAATATTTTTATCGCAAACTGTTCCTAGAAAACAATTGTGTGTGATGTTGTAGATATTTTTTTATTAGCTGTGAAAGACAAATTTGGAATAAAGTGCTAACGGATGATGTTTTAAATGAACGAGAATTTTTTTAGTACTAATACAACTATCATGTCAAATTTTGGAAAAATTCAGGGGTCATTTGACCTTCTAAGACATTTAAGTGATTTTCTAACCATTTAACGACCGTAATTGAAATTTGAACTACATGTACATGCAACAGCTAACCATAATGGTTTGAAAACTCATATTTCATGTACCTGTGTGTGATTTAATTCCATGTGCAGTAAATTGGAAGGAATTTTCAAACATATTGGTCTAACGGCTATTACACAATTAAGCATGGAGTGACATGGCATTTTAATTCCAAAAAATTAGAAAAAAAATCAAAAACACATGAAACCTTGGTTGATGTAATGTCATGCCACCAAGATGACGTGGTAAAAAAATTGGCATGTTTGACCAAAGTTTGGACACACACCCCTCACAAACCGAAGCAACTCACTAGACGGCTCGTGGTTAGCTTCCTCTTACGGCCTTCAAATTTTTTTCTATGTCTAACGTGCACTACTACAACTGTATTGTGAATTTTTTTAAAATTCTAGGGGTCATTTGACCTTTTAAAGACATTTAAGTGATTTTCTAGCCATTTAATGACCGTAATTCAAATTTGAACTGCATCTACATGCAACGCGTAACCGAAACAGTTTGAAAAATCATATTTTTGTACTTGTGTGCGAGTTAATTCCATGTGCAGTAAACAAGACGAAATTTTCAAACATATTAATTCAAAAAAATCAGAAACACATGAAACCTTGGTTGATGTAATTTCATGCCACCAAGATGATGTGGTAAGAAATTGGCATGTTTGACGAAAGTTGGGACACACACCCCTCACAAACCGGAGCAACTCGCTAGAAGGTTCGTGGTTCCGAGAGGAACAATGCATGTGTGATGACGAACGGGAGATAGCTTCCTCTTACGGCATTCAAATTTTTTCTATGTCTAACGTGCACTACTACAACTGTAATGTGAAATTTTGGAAAACTCTAGAGGTCATTTGACCTTTTAAAGACATTTAAGTGATTTTCTAACCATTTAATGACCGTAATTCAAATTTGAATTACATCTACATGCAACGCCTAACCAAAACGTTTTAAAAAATCATATATGTGTACTTGTGTGCGAGTTAATTCCATGTGCAGTAAATTAGAAGGAATTTTCAAACATATTGGTCTCACGACACGGACACATGCATACGTATGCATGGAGTGAAATGGCATTTTATTTCAAAAATAGAAAAATGATGAGAAATACATGAAACCTTGGTCGATGTAATGTCATGCCCCCAGGATGATGTGGTAAAGAAATTGGCATGTTTGACGAACATTTGGACATGCACCCGTCACAAACCGGAGCAACTCGCTAGAAGGTTCGTGGTTCCGAGAAGGAACAATGCATGTTTGATGACGAACGGGAGATAGCTTCCTCTTACGGCCTTCAAATTTTTTTCCTATGTTTAACGTGCACTAATACAACTATCATGTGAAAATTGGTAAATTTCAGGGGTCATTTGACTTTTTAAAGACATTTAAGTGATTTTTTAACCATTTAATGACCGTAATTCAAATTTGGACTACATCTACATGCAACGCCTAATCATAATGGTTTGAAAAATCATATTTTGTGCACTTGTGTGCGAGTTAATTCCATGTGCAGTAAATTCGAAGGAATTTTCAAACATATTGGTGTCAAGGCATGGGCACATGCATGGAGTACATGCCATGGCATTTTAATTCCAAAAAATTAAAAAAATGATCAGAAAAACATGAAACCTTGCTTGATTTAATGTCATGCCACCAAGATGATGTGGTAAAGAAATTGGCATGTTTGACAAAAGTTTGGACACACACCCCACACAAACCGGAGCAACTCGCTAGAAGGTTCGTGGTTCCGAGAGGGAACAATGCATGTTTGATGACGAACGGGAGATAGCCTCCTCTTACAGCCTGGAAATTTTTTCAACGTCTAACGTGCACTACTACAACTGTAATGTCAAATTTTGGAAAATTCTAGGGGTCATTTGACCTTTCAAAGACATTTAAGTGATTTCTAACATTTAATGACCGTAATTCAAATTTGAACTACATCTACATGCAACGCCTAACCAAAACGGTTTGAAAAATCATATCTGTGTACTTCTGTGCGAGTTAATTTCATGTGCAGTAAATTAGAAGAAAGTTTCAAACATATTGGTCTCAAGACATGGACACATGCATACGTATGCATGGAGTGACATGGCATTTTAATTCAAAAAAATAGAAAAATGATCAGAAACACATGAAACCTTGGTTGATGTAATGTCATGCCACTAAGATGATGTGGTAAAAAAATTGGCATGTTTGACGAACGTTTGGACACACACCCCTCACAAACCAGAGCAACTCACTAGAAGGTTCATGGTTCCGATAGGGAATAATGCATGTTTGATGACGAACGGGAGATAGCTTCCTCTTACGGCCTTCAATTTTTTTTCCTACGTTTAAAATGCACTAATACAACTATCATGTGAGAATTTGGTAAATTTCAGGGGTCATTTGACATTCTAAAGACATTTAAGTGATTTTCTAACCATTTAATGACCATAATTTAAATTTGAACTACATCTACATGCAATGCCTTACCAAAACGGTTTGAAAAATTATATTTTTGCGTACTTGTGTGCGACTTAAAAAATCATCAGACGATGTAAATATCTGGTGTTTAAAAAAGAAAATGTAAAGATCTGGCAAGACAGCCGCCCCCACATGATTGACAGTCTATCTCGCGGCTCGATGTTTGGTAGGTGAATGGCGCGGATCATTAATCAGACACGATTCTGCATTGGAAACCGTCAGCTATTATGTTCACACACGAATTTTGGCTTATGTTCACACACGGATTTGCTGCGGGAATTATGTGTAATTCAAACTACAGTACATGTAAATTCCGGCGACCGGCGTGTGTACTATCCCCGTTGATCTAGATTCCAGCCGCCAATAAATACTACCTTGCTCATGTTGTCCCGCCTGCATTCTCATCTGCATCCTCCCCTCGCCCGCCCTCTCTCTCTCTCTCTCAATTCTCTGACATGGCATCGCCGGTCTGCCCATGCGCCGACGAGGAGTCGCCGCCCCCCGAGGATGCTCACTCGATTAGCAGTGACGAGGACCCCTACGCGCCGCCTGACGAGGTTGTGCCGGACCCCCCAAGTTTGGACTGGTTTTGGGCCAGTACAATCTTTGTATGTGGAAGTCACTGCCGCCGGCTGAGAAAGCCAGGCAAGTGGCGTTCAAGAAGGAGAGGGCCGAGGAGGAAGCCAAGTACCAGGCGGCCTGTGAAGCCCGTGATGTCGCCTGGAAAAAGGAGGCGGCGGAGCATTAGGGGCGGGCGCGTCGTCGTGCCGAGGAGGTGTACAAAGACGGGTACTTCACGAAGAAGGTCATAGGCGCTGGCCGCCTCGTCACTGCGTGGAGGTGGGCCGATAAGCTCCAGCATGCCACCGACGAGGACCTCTGGTGGGCACTCAACGAAATGGCAAGATCGGCCGTGCGCATCCGCCAGTAAGAGGCAGATCGGTACGTCAAGCGCTGCGAGGCGGAGGAGTCAGAGTACTGCCTCTACACTGGGAAGACACCGCGCACAAGGGAGCTGCTGGCGAGGGGCTGACATAATACTGGCCTCAGGAGGGATTATTAGTTTTAGTATTGTTTGTTTTCAATTTTATGCATTGTACCTAGTAGTTAAGTATCATCATATATATATATATAGGATGACACTATTCTAATTCCGGGATCAAAATAACTATTTCGATCACAGCGCTCTATACAGGGCCCGAAGAGGCGTTCCCGAACTTCCGAAGCCACGGAGAAAAAAACCCACCCAGTCCCGCGCCGCTCCCTCCCCTTCCCCGGAACCAGCCACCACGCCGCCACCGGCCCTAAGTCCGGCCGCCTCGCCGCTCCCTCCCGGGATCCGGCCGCCGCGACACCACCTCCCCCGGATCCGGCCACCGGACCGCCTCCTTCCCTCGGATCCACCCGGGGCTGATCCCGCCGCCGCCTACTGCCACCAAGCACCGGCGTGCGACCCTGACGCCGCCTCCCGCCATGAAGCGCCGGCGCGCGACCCCGTCACCTACCTCTGGTACGCCGCCGCGCCTCCCCTGGGACATAGGCTGCTCCCAACATCGCTCAACTCCTCCTCGCTGCTTTGCCCCGACCACAGGCGCCTCCCCATCCAACCTCCAGCGACGCAAACTACCTCCGCCCGATGTAGCAGAGGGCATGCCACCGTTCATGGCCTCCCCCCCCCCCCCCCCCCACCCGTCTGCCACTGTGTGAGAGAGGTTCACCGCTTCAGTGTGAACTTCCATTCGCTCTGGCGCGGCCTGCCCTTCCTTCTGGTGTGACCTGCCCTCTGCTACGCCGCACCCTCCTCCAGCGCCTGTCTCCTGGACCAAGTTCAGGTCATGTGTTGCAGTGCAGGAGCAGATGCCCAGGGCTTCACTTGAATCGCCCAAATAGTAGCCCATACACTCGGATGGAACGGCAAGCTACTAGCATTGCTGTCGCTACATGCACTTGTATCAACATCAGTGTCATAGTAGGATGGATGGGAAACTTGATACCAAGGCAGATCCTGCTGGGCTTCATCACCATGGGAGGGGAAGGTGCCAAGCAGCTGCGTCATGATATCGGACTCCTCGCCCTGCGGCGGGAAGTCAAACATGGTCCAGGCAGCCTCTGAAATTAGGCCTCCGGCCTCCATTGAGATGTAAATTTGGGACTTGGGAGCCTTGGAGGCGAAGGGTGGCTTGGGGAGTGTGGTTGGAGGCACTTGCTGTTGAGAGGGGTGAAGACAAATGCACAACAGTTTAGGTGCTTTTATACTGTTCAGGATTCTGAGAAGTTGCAGGGGACAACATCTGCAGAATAAAGAAAATGTGAGGATGAGTAAACAAATGACAGTCAGTGGGTGGCATGAAGTGTGTGGTGATAGGCTAGCGAGTAGCAACAACTATGGTAATGTTGTGGTGATGTGTAGAGCTGAATACGACAAGTTTAGAGGATTTCAACTACTAGTTGGTGAGCAAGACATTGACTTTTCCAAGATTACAGTTATGCGGCCTGTCTCCAAAGAAACCGCACAATGATTAGAGACATTTTACTAATCATTGGTCCATGATTCATCGAGGACAGGAAAAGGACGTATCTGAGCTCTGGACCGGAATAGCAAGAGTTTACCTCAGAATAAAATAAAATAAGATTCAGACAACTGTGTGCTCATGCTGCTTTCTTGCAAAAATATGTGTACTTGTGTTGGTTGGAGAGATAGAATAAACAAAAGTAGGATATGCAAAGACAGGCCTGCACGAACATGTTGGAAGGAATCTTAACATTCTTAAGAACTTGGTCTAGGAGCAAGCCATCGTTCTTCTTCTACTCATGCGGTGGAGCATGCTGCAACTTTCGTTTAGTTCTGAAACTCTAATTCTGTCAGTTTAGTCCTTGTTCTTGTAGGCACAAATTTGAAGAGTCAAAGAAAATGGAAAAAGAATGCATCAGTATAGCTACTTAGCAGAAAATGGTCAAAGAGTATGTTGCCTCGATGGTTTTGTGTGTGCTTCTATTTGAAAAATTACATCAAAGAAAATTCAGCAACTTGTGTACGTATGTGGATAACGTGGGAACAATATTCCACCCACCATCTGTTTTTGCTAATGAGTTTGTTTGTCTTCCATTTTATATGTTAGGAAAATTGACGCCAGAATATTTTGTCTTGAAAAGAAGTTCAAATAAATAGACAGGAGAAGGTCACATATGTTTACCGGGAAAAAGTTTGCGTTTTAAAGGAGGACTGAAGTTCAGAGTGATGTGGATGTGATGGTTCAGAGATGTTTTTTAGTATATTTAGACATGTTTTTCCTCTCTTGTTTTTCATTTATTAACTTCTTCATAATTGATTAGATAACTTCTACGGCAACATGTTGTTATCTGAAAAGCTTATGGACTCTTGTGTGTACGTAAAACACTTTGATCAGCATACCCTTTAGTTTATGATTCTTTCTTTCCACTATCACTCAAGCTTGGTGTTCCTAAAAAAATGGTGCACCTCCCGTTTGCGAGTCTGTGTGCCCACAATCTTGTGGTTAAATGACCTTTGTGAAATGTGATGATTGTTCGTACGGTTGTTTGTGCAAAAGGAAAAAAATATTCAGGTGTCTGCAGCAAAACTCTAGTGCATAAAACAGATGTTTTGTGTTTATCTTTCTGAAAAATTGGCCACTGTTGCAGGCCGCCTTTGCCTGGTGTATCAGTTGAGCTGCAACAAAAAATAATTATATGTGTTTGCCTAGTTTAGTCCGTTGTTGAACAACAAAAAGGGGCTGAAAGGTCAAAATGCTTTATTCGTGAAGGTCAAAAGTATGATAAGTATATTTTCTGGAACACTAGCACCCTATGTACATCATGTTGTCAAGTTATTCACACTTGCATTCTGCAGAACAGAAAAAGAAAAAGTTAGGGTGTTTAACTTAGTAACCCACCATAGTGACGATGATGACATGCCACTCTTCCTTCTCTAGCGACGACTTGGTGCTCCTATGGACCAACAACAACTTCTGACCTTCTAGCGATGGCCGACTTGACCTTCCTAACAAATCGGTTCAAAATGTTTGCTACAAAAACAAGGGTATTTCTGTTACTAACAGAAATAAACCAAGAAGTCCAAATTAAAAAATAGAGAAGTCCAATATTTATAAAAAAGTCAAATTTTCCTCGTTACCAAAGAATAAAATTAAGAAGATCAATTAAAATAAAGGAGTAGTTTGATGTATACAAAAAACTTAAATTATTTTCGTTTCTAGGAAAAATAAAAGTATGAAGTTCAATTTAAAAAAAAGTTTGATTCTTATTTAAAAATATATTTTTTAAGAATAGGATTAAAGAAGTTCAATTTAAAATAACAGAGAAGTTCGTAGTATATAAAAACCTCAATTTTTTCTCGTTACTGAAGAATAAAATGAGGAAGTTCAAATTAAACAAAAAGGAAAAACTAAAAAAGGGTTTGAAAAAAAGAAATTTTCTATTTTTCAACGAAATAGAAGTTCAAAATAAAATAACGAGTGGTTCGATGTTTACAAAAAAAACTAGGATTTTACCATTAAAAAACTAAAATATCCGTCGTTATTAAAGAATCAACCATGAAGTTCAAAAATAGAAAAAGGCCAAATTCGATGTTTGTTTTAAAATCAAACACAATTGTTTACTCAAAACATAAAATATGTGAAGCTCAAATTAAAATATCACAGAAGTTCAAAGTATATTAAAACCTAGGATTTAGAAGATCAGAAAACAAAAACAAGAAACAATGCCATTTTGGGCATTTTTCTCAATACTAAAGATTAAATCCAAGTAGTTCGATTCTAAAAAACAGAGTAGTTCAATGTATGTAAAAAACTCAGGTTTTCTCGTTACTAGAGAATAAAACCAAGAAATTTAATTGGAAAAAGCGGAGCAGTTTGATATGTATTTGAAAATTTGAATTTTTCCAGTTACTAAAGAATAAAACCAATAAGTTCAATTTGAAATAACGAAGAAGTTAAATTTTTCTAAAAGACCTCCAAATCTCACATTTCTAAAAAATACACAATGAAGTTCAAAATAAAAAAGGTAGAGTGGTTCGATGCCTATAAAAAACTCAGATATTTTAACGTAATCGAGACAAGTTTAGATTGATAATTGCGAGAAATTCACGTACTACATGGTGTGCATTTTGTATTAAAAAAACAATGAAAAAGAAAAGGCTAAAAGTTTTGTTGCTAGAATTTCAAGTGCTCGGCTTGAGAAAGTTTAAAAATTCTTTTGAGAAAGGTTGAACAAAAATACGTGATAGAAGTTCAAGGTGAAAACAGCGGGAAGTTCAACTACTACACCGAATGTGTTTTAGATCAGAAATATAAGAATAGAAAACAAAAAGCTTAAAAGGTTTGTTGCAAGAAGTTCAAATGCTATGTCCGAGGAAGTTTAAAAATTCTTGCGAGAGTGGTTCACCTTGTATTTGCATGTTCGATTTTTCCATATAAAAATCGAATACAATTCTTTACTCAAAATATAAAAAGGTGAAGTTCATATTGAAATAAGAGAGAAGTTTGGAGTTTATTAAAACCTAGGATTTACCTGTTCAAAAAATAAAACACACAATGCCATTTTTTGCACTTTTAAAAACAACTCATAAATGAAAAAAATGTTTGCTAGAAGTTCAAGTGCTCGGCGAGGAAAAGTTCAAAAATTCTTGTGAGAGAGGTTCACCGTGTATTTAGATGTCCAAAATACATAAAAAAAGTTTTTTTGTTGTATTTTAAAATAATTCACTCAAACCAGAGAGAAGTTCAAAGTGCTAACATCCAGAAGTTCACGTACTGCATGGTATGTGTTTCGTATAAGAAAAATACAATAAAGTGAAACAGAGTGAAGTTCAAACAGATTGCCCTAGATGTTCATCTACTTCACGCATTGCAAAAAATAGCACGTCAAAAACAGAGTGAGGTTCAAAACAGATATGCTTGAGAAGTTCAACTACTTCACGCAGTGCGTTTCCATTCGTGATGAAGGCAGAAATCATGATCTCGTCATTTTCTAATTTATTTCAAAATGGCAGGAATATTATTTGTGTAAGTTCAAGTCCTCGGACGGAGAAAGTTAAAAAAAATATTGTGAGAGGTTTGTTCAAAACGAATATCATTGGTGGTAACACTGACGAAATGGATGAAAAAATTACAAACAAAAATACGTCACAGAAGTTCAACGTGAAAACAGCAGGAAGTTCAACTACTACACTGAATGAATTTTAGATGAAAAACTTTTGAAATCATCGCGAGTATGAAAAAATGTTCAACACGGGAAAGTTGCGTGTTTGCAGCAGGTTTCCGTCGGTGTATCATCTGCTCAATTCCGGTGAGTGGATGGAGAGCTACGAGCAGTGGATGAAGAGCTACGAGCAAGAAAAGCACGTGAAAAAACAGAGTGAAGTTCAAGTACACATGCCGAGAAGTTCAAGTTTTTCACGCGGTGCATTTTTGAAGAATCTGTTTCGCGTAAAAGGCAGAACGAATGATCCCGCCGTTTTCAAAATTACTTGAAAACGGCTAGGAATCAGAGAAAACCATCAACATGAAAAAGTTTCACATTTTTCGTAGCTTTTCAGTGGTATATTATTTGTCTAATTGCAATAAAGGTTGTAGAAATTACAGCAAAAATATGTTTTTAGCCATTTTCAAAATCGACTTAAAACAGTAAGGAATTGAGAGAAACAATATATATAGAAAAGTATCGCATTTCCTCATGCTTTCCAATGTCGTATCATTTGTTGCATTCGGAAGCACGGTTAAAAATTAGCTTGAAAATACAAACTTGATGAAACTTTAACTGTTTCCTAAATTACTTTTAAACTGTTCAAAACTAGAAAAAACTTTCAACATGAAAAAGTAGCGCATTTTCACAAGCTTTCCAACGCCATATCATTTGCCTCAATTGGATTAGCCGTTTAGAAATTACATTGAAAATACGAACTCGGCTCTTTGGTTTGTGAAATTTTACGATTTTACAAATTACTCTTGATCCATAGGGAATTAGGGAAAACTTTCAACATGTCGAAGGAGCGGTTTTGCAGCAGCTTTCCAACGCCGTATTATTTACCCCATTCCGATAAACGATTTAGAAATGCGATCGAAAATACGATTCACATTTTTTGTACATAGAAAAAACGGTTTTCAAAACTGCTCTTAAACCGCTTACATTTTGCCAAAAATTTAACTTGGTTCATGATAGTGGTGTCCATAGCTTTCTAACGGTATATCGCAAGCCCCATTTGGACACCTTTTAGTTGAAGTTCAACCTAGTACTCGGGGAAGGTCAGGCGCGTTACTTGGGAAGTTCATGGTGTGATCAGAATATTATTCTGATCTCGTGATCAGAATAGTGTTTATGTATGTATATATATACTAGTTGATCCGTTGCGCCAAATGGCGCAGAGACCCGCTATAGCCATGTTGTCGATGAAAATAGTTCTATTTTGCAAGAACCTATTCAATATTGGTAGTACAAACTCATGTGTTAAACGATGTTATATTGAAAATGTGGTTATCACGGTGCGAAATCTGAGTTTGAAAAAAAATTATATTTGTGTAACATGTACAAACCAGCTAAGGAAGCATTGTTTTAGTTGAAAATAAGGTTATAATGATTAGATATCTCAGTTTGAAAAAAACATATCAAAAAGAAAATTCATGGTTTAGTTGATTTAGTTGTGAGCAAGCACATATGGTAATAAATTTAACCCCTCTTAATAAAAAAAGAAGAGGCTTGCTGTGTACAATAAGATGTATAATAAATTTACCCCTTGCGCCACAGGTCTCATTTGAAACAAAGAGTTATTCGACAATAAATGCTTGACAAATTGGCAATAATAAAGATCCTTTTAATAATGAAAATTGAAGGAAACATAGCTTCAAACTATGTAATAGAGTTTTCAAAATGCAGGCATTCTCCCTATATAATTTTGCTATGTAAGTTGGAACTTAGGAATCCATGTCACGGTTTATCCTTGATACATTGTTGGTAACTCTCCCCTCCCACTCTGGATCCATAGCATTTCGTCCTTCACAACCCCTTTATAGTCTTGACTGGTTTTGAATGTCACCATGGAAACACCATTCCTGCTCAAATAATAGCAAGCCATGGATATCGAGCAATAATATAGTGTGAATAACTGAACATGGAAATCTGATACTAAGACTAATGGAACACTAAGTACACCTCCTGCAATTTCTTCCATCTTCCTTTCAATTCTATGGGAAAAGGTTGCAACATGAGGAATAGCCTGCAGAAATAGATAGTATCAAATACTGCACAAGTCAATAAAATGTTACTACTAGCCATAGTGCATACATTCTATCTCTTATTGTACTTTTTGCATCCTACTACGACTCAGAGCACGTACATGACATATCCCGGTAATGCCACAATTGTTGTTAGCGACTGAAATGAGTTGTCCAGGTTTTTACTGGTAAATCAATTCAGTTTACATGCAACTAATAAAATTTTCCAGGGAAATGTTGTAGTGATATCATGGTGGCGCAAGCATAGAAGTTGTTACAGAGTGGAAAGAACAGTCTAGATTTTCAGTACTGAATTTGTCTGGCATAGCATTGCAGAAAGATAAAGTTTATTAAGAGCATTATCTCCCAACACACAGAAGGAACCCAAAAGCTGCAAACAGTGATACGCCTAAAAACTTACAGCATATTATTAGCTGAAAGATCAAGATGTTGAGTGATACGTGACAGAATACTCATTGTATGTTGTACATGAGGAGGTTTGTGAGCAAATTGACGGACTGTTAAATGAGTCATAGGACCGTACCAGATAGAGCATTCACTTCTTCAAAATGTATTCAATAAACTGAAAGAGAAATGCATCATGTTACAGGTGTAGCCAAGTACAGCTGAAAGCAAACTTGATATAGCTTTGTAAAGTTGAAAGTATAAAACTTCACACAAGGTAAAGCAAGTCAAATCAGAGGGGAAAGGAGGTCAGGAACATGCACCTGGAGCAAGAGGGGGCACAATCTCGTGTTCTGGCTTTCTGAAATAGAGAACACTTTTACATCAACTAAAACAGGTTCATGCAAATGAACAATCAGATAGAGCAGCTCAAATGCATTAATAACTTCCGTTTGGCCTTGCAGACAACACTGCAAGAAGAGGCTTCGTAACCCAACCACATCATCTATACAAAGGGAAAAAAGAAAAGGAAAGTGAATTGTGTGTACGCATACACTGGAAGACACTGTAGACCAGTTCCTAATGCTTCTCTAGCTCTTACAACCATCTGTTAATCCGTGAGCAGGAGAACGGAGAAAAACAAAGTGCAGATCTTAGTCTCTAAGGCATTTCATCAATCATGTAAAGATCTAAAGATGAAGCGGTTCTGGATTTGGGTTGGGAAATTGGCCGAGCAATTATGACCACGCTGCACCAATAAGTCCTTGCCAACATGTAAATTATCCAGTCAATAGAAATGGTATACCTTCGTAAATAACATGTCCTATTTAGACAAATAAATTTGTAATCTTTTATTAATCTAGGACAAAGTGAGATGGCAAGGTCTTCAGAAACATCTAGCCGACAATATCAAATTAGAGGGTTGAATTAAAAACGGATCTTCAACTACTTCAACACAAGATCAAAGACGAGCATTCCACCTTGTTCAAGAAGGCTGTCAGATCAATTTTTAACTGATTCTCATGTTGCTAAAACAGAAATTGGATAAGGGCTCTGCCCCATTAGCTTAGATCTTTTTTCTTTTGTTTCTATTTCTCCTTTACCTTTGTAACATACTATTTTTTAATGAAAATATACCATAGAACTATTGTTCTACGGTTTGTTGTTCAAAAAAAGTGAAATTACCTAAAGGGCTATGTCCATCTTCCTCAGTCCTATTCACACTGAGAGGAAATAACAGAAAACTTACAAACATGACAAAAAATAGATCTTCAGTCCTATTCATATGGTTAATATGTACCAATGCATGGTTTTTGTATATAAATAGAAAATTTTGAAGGCACATATTCTAGTTTTCTTTATTTACTAGAACACCATAGAGATCACATGGCTATAGTTTATCATGCAAGATTCTGCAAATTAATAGCTAGAGCGACATTTCACTACAACAATTAGTGGATAATGTATTTGACTAAAGTAGTACTATTATAGTGTCTCTGTTGTATCTCAAGAATTAACTGGATGTTTGTACAACAAATACTATTCATAAGCAATTGTCACATGCAATTCTTATTACATCCAGTCCTTCATCCAGCGCAGCAAGATGGATCCATATCCATAATTGGCGTTGTAATGAACTGCGGTTTCTTTCAAAAAATTAGTTTGAGAATTGGACAAATATGCTTCTGTGTACAACAGAAAGAGTGAGCACGGGGGCATCGAGTTACCATGACCTCCAAAACATGTATAACAACAGAAACAAGCGGACAAATCCTGCTCACACACAGACACGAATTATAAGCAACACGAGAACGAACAACACACGATGCCCGACCATATCCGGAACATTTACACGATCGGCACGGCATACAGATATTTAAAAGATCACCAGGCAGACAGCGTGACACGAAGATACTCAAAGTAAAACACGCACACTTGTAGTAGAAAGGAAAGAAGAAAACCTTATGAGTCGAACGACACAGGAACAGAAGAGATTGTACAGCCTGCGAAAGTGCGAAATACACAAAAAAATAATCGGTTAGAGCACAACGACACACAGGCATGCAATGAACACTCAGCCAGTCACAGAAGCAACAGAACGGCCTATTTACCCGAGGCAGCAAGCAGAAGCACGTTGGGTAAGCAGCAGGACAGATGAGAAGAAGAAGCGCTGGCAATGGGAAAAGTACGCTGAACCATAGAACAAGCATCAACACACATGCATTTCATCAAACATTTTATAGGCAAGCACAAGAGGAGTGGACTAACCTCAATGAGAAGGAGAGACGGACCCAAGGCTCGACGCAAGCGACAACAGGAAACCGTACCAAACTGCCCATGAAGGAAACGAAGGCAAACATGCAAAATTAGCACGACGAATCCAAAGCAGCGGCGAAGAACATGCGAACCAGAGAACGACGAACCTCAACTAGCGGCAACATCGAGCAGAGGAGGCCTATCGAAACAGAGCATGGGGCTGCCGCATCTCGGCCACCATGCGGCACGGCGAGGCAATATATCCCAGTCCATCTGTCCTTTCCTTTCCCGTCACAGTTTCATTCATCTTCTAGATGACTAACACAATTAGCACATCAACCAAGAAAATAAGAGGAACGATGAACATCACACGGAAAAAACAAGAACGATGAACATCACCTCAAGAGGAGAAGAGGTAGATCGATTGGGCTATTTGTCCTCGGCCGCCAGCGGCGTGGTCGGAGGGCGATGCTTCTCTTCTCCCATCCCGTTCTCCTCAGCGGGAGGCAGCGACGCTGCCTGGACGAGGCCCTCGGCTCGGTCGCAGGACTCGCTGAAGGCATCGAGGCAGCGGTGGAGGTCCGTGAGTGCCACCGTGCACCCGGGCTCGCGGACTGCGGCGGACGCAGCGTCGACCAACGCGTAGTAGGCACCAATTCATCTCTCTCTCTCCAACTGCGGATGGAGGTGAGGCACGCAAGATGCATCGGTCAGCCAGGCCCCACAAGTAAATGCATCGGGCAGCTGCAGTCTATCCTCTCTCTCCGAAGTCCAAAAGTAGACGAGAGACAACACCACACATAGGAAAGGGGTACATGCGCACTAGACACAGGAGTAGCAGCCGACGAGCGGGACCAGAGCAGCGGCGGCCCACACGTCATCGGGCTAGTACAAACGCGTGTGCACAATCTGGGTGCACATCGTCGACCCACCCCTCTGCAGCTGACACAGGAGGCAGTAACTCCCCACGATGCATGACGCGGGCAGCGCGTGAGGAGCGCCGGGCCAGGAGCAGTTGACCGAGGTAACAAGGAAATATCATATACACAAGACATGTAATCACCGCAGCTGATGAGCGGGACCGGGGCCAGCACTGGCCCACACGTCATGAGGACAGCACAAGCGCAGGCGCAAAATACGAGGAGCAGCGCGCAGCGCCCGCGACCCGGACTTCCTCGCATGCACGCGGCACAGCACGACAGGCTGCCCCATGCACCCAACAAGTTGGCACCCAGCCAATGAAATTCGGCCCGAGCCCACAGGTCATCCGCTAGCCAAGATCTACCGCCCATTGAAAACGCACAAGTGAAAACGCAACGACCATCGAACGGACAAGAACGAAGAAAAGACCGGGTTGACTAAAATTGAACGGCCAACGAATCTTGCCATCGAGGGAGCGCCCTGGGAGCGAGTTGCCCAGCCTCATTATTAGTTTAAATATATAATATATATATATATATATATTGTGTGATGATCTAATGAACAATTAATATATATATTCTGAATTCCATTTTCTATCTGTTTTTCTATACTAATTTGAATCTAGCTGTTATCATCCACACATATAGAATGGAAAGCATATACACACATATTGAAACAGAACATATAAGAATGGAAAACAGAGTACACACATTGAAATAGAGCAATACTATGATTGTTGCGAATACAAAGCTATCCGCGTCGAAACAACTTTTCAAAATAAAACCCGTCCATGAGACCATGACCAGCACCCCTTGCCTAGGGTAGCTCTTGGCTCTACCTTAACTCGTGCAGGCATTCGTCCAAGCGGTCGACACACTCGCGGTACATCTGGAGCATGATCTCGAGCTCCAAGTTGGCTATTTCATCAGAGATCACCAGCTCGAGGATGCGACGGTCATGTTCCTCTACTGCGCCCAGGTGGACACTTAGGCCAAGGAGGGCGGTCGAGCCTACGGACCAGCGCGTTTGATTCCAGCGGGCCGCGGACAAGGCGAACGGCGGCACCCATGCGAATGGCACGGCGGGCATCCGGTGCAAGTACGGCGTGGCCGACATCTGGTGCAAGTACGGCGCTGAGGGCCTCTGCCCACTCCTGGCGAGGAATAGGGGTACTGACGGGACGTGTACCCAGTTGTGACACCGTGTTGACAGCAGGAAAGCGCCGATGGATCCGCTCTTGTTGTGCAGCGCGCCGTGCCTCTCACTCTGCGGTGCTCCAAGGGTCTCGTCATGCGGCGAGCAGTAGCCTATCGGCGTGGACGTGCCTAGCTTGCTCTGCGGCACGCCATCGATCATGTTGTGCGGCGAGCTGCAGCCTGTCGGCGCTGACATGCCTATCTTGATCCGCGGGACGCTCAAATGCGCCATGCGCAGGAAGTGTCTCACCGAGGACGTGCATTCACAATATGCTCATTCGTGTTGCCGGGAGTGCTCGATAGGCGGCGCTTTGGGTAGGTTGGCATGCTTGGAAAAGGTGATGTGCTCAGGATGCGCTTGTGCGCCTCCATGCGTGACGTCGCCTATGCGCAATATAGCAGGGTGGCGGGAAACAGAGAAATGGCGGGAAACGGTGGCGTGTTCATAAAACGCCATCAATTAATGGAAACTTAGCATCGAGCTAGCACAAGAAGTAGATGATGATCAGATGAACACGGACACACTAGGGATCCCGTCGGTGATGAATTCATCAATCCCAAACGGTTGAATACTAGCAAGCGTTTGCCCACAACACACAGTGGCCTATTCCATCACAAATAGGTCGGATGGATCAACTGTATGCCATGTATCGCACATTGTCAAAAAGTAATGCGTAGACCTTCTTTAACATGTGTTAAAAAAACAAGGACCTCGAGGTTAACCTAATTTAACATCGACACAACTTCCCATCCAGTCACCCATCCGATGGCTGCTCCAGCCTGAGCACACTTAACTTGATAGTTTTCTTACATGAGCTACTGGTGGAACAGCTAGTCCTTGCTGATAGGAATGCCTCTTCGCATCCTTATGGCGTATCATGACTGCCCGTCCCACAATGGCCAATAGATGTTGTGTAGACAGAGCATATCACATACGTCTTATTAGAAGCAATCGTGCGTTATTATCGGTCTTCGCACACATTTCTGATTACAGACCTGTTTGCCGGTATCACACACATCTTGTTATATTGAACCATTTCTGTTCTCTTGCCTAATCACAAACAGTTCATCCGAGTGAACCGTATGCTGTACATCGACACACCTTGATCGGGCTGCGTTTCTTTTGTGTTGCCTAATCACAACAGTTCATCCGAGTGAACCGTATGCTGTACATATCGCACACGCCTCCATCTGGCTGCCCGTTTCTTTTGTGTTGCCTCATCGCAAACAGTTCATTGAACTGAACCGTATGCCCTTCATCGCACACGCAACTAAAACATGAACCGTGTTCGATGCATCCGTCATCGCAAACGTTTTACACATTTCTGACGGTTTTCATACAACACCATTTGCGATCATTGCATCGCACACAGTTTCTCGAAGGGTCTTTGATCGTAGTGCTGTGTTAGCAGCATCCTGCAGTTGTGATCTACCATTTACTGGTTGCCTGTAGGTACACATGTTAGTGGCACTAATCCACACTTCGACCCGGAGGAACATCTCGCCTCCGCCGCCGCTGACTTTGGGCGGGCTCTGGCCAAGAAGAAGTGCCCCAAAAACTACCTCTCAGGACTTACCAAGTATGTACTCACTAGTTTAATCTTACCAATGCCAGTTGCAATTAATGGCTATGTTCTGTACAGTTAATGTATTAAGCATGTTCTAGTAAACATGCCTAACACGTTTTTGCTACTTTTCCTACCTTTTTATAGACATCTGGGCCATTCTCTGCTCTAGCAGCACCTGCCTTGTGATGTTTAACTAGGCCAATTGCATTTTTATCAGTACCAGTTTGAATGTCTATTAAGCCTGTTGCAATTAGTAGTTGAATCCATTTTTAAATAGTTGTATTTCAATGGCTACAAACTTACAAAACATGACTTAGGATGCTGTTAAGCCTGTTGCAATTAACAATTGCATCCATTTTTTAATCTGTCCATTTGCTACCATGCTTCTCTCCGCAATGAAGATATAATAGAGATGCTACACATTTGCTATTTTTGGTGGATGCTAACCCTGTTCTACTTGCATGTCCATGTACTTACGTAGGGTCATAACGGCCGATGCTGTTGTTTGCCGTCGAGGTTAGCTGCATCCCATGTCTTACAGTATTTCACATCATTTGTGCAATTGCAGTTTAACTTCTACCATTTACTAGTTGCCTGTAGGTACACATGTCAGTGGCACTGATCCATGCTTTGACCCGGAGGAACAGCTCGCCTCTGCCGCCGCTGACTTCGGGCGGGCTCTGGCCAAGATGAAGTGCCCTAGCAACTACCTCTCAGGACTTACCAAGTATGTACTCACCAATTCAATCTTACCAATACCAATTGCAATTAATGGCTATGTTTTGTATGGTCGATGTATTAACTATCTTCTAGTAAACATGCCTAACATGTTTTAGCTATTTTCCCCACCTTTTATCTGCTCTGGCAGCACCTGCCATGTGATGTTTAATTCTTCCAATTGCATTTTTGTCAGTACCGGTTACAATGGCCATAAAACCTGTTGCAATTAATAGTTGTATCCATTTTTAAAGAGTTGTATTTCAATGGCTACAAACATACAAAACATGAATTAGGATGTTGTTAAGCCTGTTCCAATTAACAATTGTATCCATTTTTTAATCCATCCCTTTGCTACCGTGCTACTCTTTCGCAATGCTACAGATGGTGCAGTTTTATTACCATTTACTATTTTTGGTGGATGTTAACCATGTTGTAGTTATCATTGGATTTCCATGTACTTACACAGGGCTACAATGGGCAATGCTGTTGTTTGCCGTCGAGGATAGCTGCATCCCATGTCTTATACACCATCTATTCCTAAATATAAGTATTTTTAGAGATTCCAATATAGACTACATAAGGACCAAAATGAGTGAATCTAGATTCTAATGTAAACTATATCTATAATTATATATACATCCGTATGTAGTTCATATTGAAATCTCAAAAAAAAATACTTGTACTTAGGAACATAGGTAGTACTATTTTACATCATTTGTGCCATCTCAGTTTAGCTTCTAACATTTACTGGTTGCTTGTAGGTACATATATGAGTGGTACTGATCCATGCTTCGATCCCTTTTGCGTATGGGGTAATGAGATATTCATGAACAAGCGTCAAGTGAGGAAACTAAGAAAGATTGTTAGGAGAAATAAACAGGTGATTGGAATTAAGATCTTTATTTACACTTTGTCGAAGACAACAGTGAACTTTAGGATGGTAAGTAATGTGTTGCCTTTTCCCCTGCCCACAACAAGTTACTCTATTAGACCTCATTATCTGATATTTTTATATTTTCAGTGGTTTCCTAAGCTATTTACTGATGATTACCTTGCAAACTACATGACCAGAGTGGAGGCAACTAAGGTTAAAGTATATAATTCATGCTACCATGATAATGCTCTAGAAGTCTTCCCGAAGGCGGTGAAGGATGGGCGACCGATCGTCACAAGGGGTTGGACAAAAGTGGTTCATGCCTATGGCATGCAGAAAGGCACATTATGGGCATTCCGCTTCTTCAACACCGTCGGCAATCAAAATGATTTACACTTGTCTCTTCACCTTTACCTCCTTTAAATATTGTGGTTCATCATAGTTAATTGCTGCCTAATCCTGTAATTGCTGAACATATTGTACTGGCAATTTTATTTATGGATTCGTTGTTGAACCATTGTGATGAGAATTTGAATTGCATGTTTCATATTTCAAAATTTCCAATTCGAATAATAAATTACAGGCAAAAATAAAAAGAGAATAGACGGTCATGGAACTTTGCAAACGGTTCTGGCAGTAAAAGCACTTGTGATGGATAGCCCAATGCCACACAGTTTTCTACATCAAATTGTGTGTGATGTTGTTGATAAAAGCAAACAGTTAACCAAGGCAGTGCATGTGTGATAGTTACACCTTTCACACACGAGCCTACACATAAAACTGTGTGGGATGTACATACGAACGAAAACGTTTTCCCTGGATTGACTGTGTGGGATGTACATAAGAACGGAAACGTATTCCTTGCACTACTGCAGGATGCTGCTAACGCGACACTACAATTAGAGACCCTTCGACGAAACTGTGTGCGTTGCAATAATCGCAAATGGTGGTGTAAAAACTGTCAAAAAAGGTGCAAAACGTTTGCGATGGTGGATACATCAAACACGGTTCATATTTTAGTTGCGTGTGTGATTAAGGGCATACGGTTCAGTTCAATTAACCGTTTTCGATGAGGAGGAACAAAAGAAACGGGCAGCCATATGAAGGTGTGTGCGATGTACAACATACGGTTCACTCGGATGAACTGTTTGTGATTAGGCAACACAAAAGATATGGTCAGCCAGATCAATGTGTGTGCGATGTACAGCATACAGTTCACTCGGATGAACTATTTGTGATTAGGCAACACAAAAGAAACGGTCAGCCAGATCAAGGTGTGTGCAATATACGACATGTGGTTCACTCAGATGAACTGTTTGCGTTGAGACAAGAGAACATAAACAGTTCAATATAACAAATGCCATTCAAAGATTACAACGCCCAAATTCAAACCTTGCAAACTACGTCATTTTTGAAAAGGGATCAGCCGCTGACAAGTCATGTATGGGTTTGACACAATGACTTCCAATTGCTTTACCATATGCTCTTCCAATACGAAGTTTGGCATTTTTGGAGGCACTTCCATTCCGCAGTACCTGCCGGCTCTAATAATCATACCATTGATATTTCCTAATTTAATCCGTGTTCAACCTCGGTACCCTCAGCACCTTTGCTCTGGCAAGAAAGAACCTGGCGAGTGTAATCTCCGGTAAGGCCCTTGGTAGGAGTTCAAAGTAATATTTGAGAGATGCAGATCCAGGCATTCGATGTGATTGTCGTTATAAACATTATCCACCTTCGGGCCTATTATTATCTATAAAAGAAGAGAACGTGTTAGTGCCTACATGCAGTTTGAACACTGCTACACGCCCATTTGGTTTGCAGGATTTGTAAAATGCACCAACGTGCCATCTTCGATCTGGCATGATTAAAATGGGCATTTGATTACAATATAGAAACATGTAGCCTTCTTCAAAAGAGGTTGGATTGGATGAAAAATTCACTAAGAAAACTAGTACAAACGAAACCGAAGGAGAAATGCTTATGGACGATTGTAACCATATGAACGAAGGAACCAATATGGGGTGGGGGTCTATGTCCTAAAATCCTCCAAAATTCCTTCAGAAATCGTAGTACATTGTCATTGTAAACTTGGGAAAAAGGTGGAAAAAATTGAACTCCCTTATGGTTAACATTTAACAGGAAAGGAACATCACCTCGAAATACAGCTTCGACAGGCACGGAAAGCATCTCAGGCAACTGACAACTTGGTCCAGGTAGGGGCCGACAGATTCTAGTGCCAAGACCTTCACTGTGCCCAGAGTCTGGGTGAAGCTTCAATGTATGACGGATGAACATACATCTTCAAAACTAGAAATAACATTGATATCAAGAAGGAGAGGTACAGAAGGCGACTGTTGTACCTGAAAGTTGTAGTATTTGACAGATGAGTAGCCCACCACTTTCAATTTCGGTGCAGAAATGACATTGATTCTTGTTGGACCTTGTTGATCAACTACAAGTAATCTCTCAAGAGAAGGAGTGTCCTGGATGACCATACTGTGGTCCACCTTTTGTGATCTCTCGTTGAAGCACCAGCAACACACATAAATAATTCGAAGAGTCCTGGAGGTGATGTGCAAGGTACTCAACCAATTCATCGCCTGAAGACGAAGGAACTCGAGTGCAGTACAGCCGCAGAGCACGTGCTCCATGTCATCCTTTGGAATGCGGATGGCGACAAGCTCGAGGTGCTTCAGTCGTGGTAGAAAAAGAGCGGGCGTGTCATTAAGGGGGGGATGGCAGTTAATGAACTTGGTGACGCGCAGCATGGGCGCGAAGCGGAGCGTGGACGTTGGCAGCAAGCAGATATGCCCATCATTATAACTTAGCTTCTTGAGCTTATCTTTGGTGGGGAATCGGAACCACTCGTCAAGCTTGGCTCGGTCCTTGCCATTGGAACAGAACTTGCTCGTGATAAGGCCTTTGATTGGGCCATCGTGACTGCCGATGATCTGGATGAATGCATCCACGCTTTGGAGATAGCCATGGCAGAGCTTGTGGTCGTCGAGGAGGCCGATAGGGGTGCGGAGCCATAGGGTGCTCCACTGTCGGGAAAGGGCGGTTGTCCTCGCCCGATATTTGATTGGGAGGGGGGATATGATGACTATCAACATATCATCGGGGAGGTTGTTGATGAAGTCTAGGCCTGTTGGAGTCGCTTGCGGTTCTTTCTCGACCCGCCTCTGCTTGTTGGCAGCATCATTCTCCATGTCGTCAGCGGTGACGGAAACCTCTGTCTCCATATTCACGCAGTGCCCCAGTGCTTCAGCAGCCCCGGCGTTGCCACTCCCTCCAATGGGGCGCTTCGACGGCATCTTCATACACTGATGGCTTTAAGGACTGAGAGCGGCGTCGAGGATGCGGGTGGAGAGAGAGGAATTGTGTGTGTGGCGAGGATGGGGGGTGCGGCCGCTCAGCGGCGCCATTAATATAGACTAGTGGGAGCGAGGCGGGCGGCGGTCCAAGGCTGTCTCGCTTCCCAGTGAGAACGATTGCTTAATCTCTAGTATGAATGAAATCTATGCTTAATTACTGAATTTTAGTTGCAAAAAGTAGATAGTGCTATTGATTTTTAGCTGCATATTTTGACAAATCACAGTGTCTCTTGGCTTAGCGCTGAAGTCTGGCTTTAATTTGCATACCGTAATCTAAACCGTTTGCGTTGAAGAGATGCACAGATCTCGCGTTGAACATCTTGTATGCTTCCCGGTGAGCCTACGCACCGGACTAGGCTCGCATGCCTCCCATTCAGCCAAGCAGCTGTCCACATGGCACCTCTTATAGCCATTAAAACCAAGACACATGGCATCACGTGAATGGTTAACAGAACGCACACGGTTTGAATTATACAAATGTTTGAGATATTAAACTGGCAGCTAGTTTTTCAAAATGCCTTTGTTGGCTGTCATTATTCGAATCCGCCTTCTCTCAAATTGGACACAAAAAATACCACAACATGTCGGGTCCCCATCCATGATAGCATGCCAAGTTTCATTAATTTCAGACAAGTTTTAGATTTACTAGAATTTAAAAACAAAGTATCACAACATTTTGCCAGCAATCAACGGTGCCCTGGTGTTTGAAATTCATTCCCATTTCTTCCATGCACCCAAGGACACAGATTTGATTTTTCAACCAATTTATATGCACTAGATCATGTGCATGTAGTTCAAATTTGAATTATGCACATAAATGCATTGAAATCTGAGTTAATGCATAAAAATGTCGAAACGAACCCCGAAAAATCACAAAAATTGACACAACACTCCTATGGTTCTATGTTGACACGAGAAAAAATTTGAAAGCAATAAGAGGCAATGGATATCATTTCGTCCCCAAAGGTGGGATGTTCCCTATCGAAACCATCATGCTTGTTGTGAGAAGCTCTGGTTTGTGAGAAGCATATACACAAACCTGCCCCAAATGGGACAAAAAATTTACCATGGCATGTTGATGTCGCTCCATGATAGCATGCCAAGTTTCATGAATTTCAGACGAGTTTTGGATTTACTATAATTTAAAAATAAGGTATCTCAATGTTTGCGGGCGACTGACGGTGGCAGGGTGTTTGACAATCATTCCCATTTCTTGCATGGGACCTAAGCATGCACCCAAGGACAAATATTTGATTTTTCAACCAATTTCTATGCATTGGAGCATGTGCATGTAGTTCAAATTTGAGTTATGCACATAAATGCATTGAAAACTCACTTAATGCATAAAACTGTCCAAACGAACCGCGAAAAATCACAAAAAAACACAACACTCCTATTGTTCTATGTTTACACGAAAAAAAATTGAAAGCAATAAGAGGCAATGGATATCGTTTCGTCCCGAAAGGTGGGGCGTTCCCTATCGAAACCATCATGCTTGTTGTGAGAAGATCTGGTTTGTGAGAAGCATATACCCAAACCTACCCCAAATGGGACAAAAAATTTTACAACGGCATGTTGATGCCGCTCCATGATAGCATGCCAAGTTTCATGAATTTCAGACAAGTTTTGGATTTTCTAGAATTTAAAAATCAGGCATCTCAATGTTTTGCCTGCAATCGACAGTGCCCTGGTGTTTGAAATTCATTCACATTTCTTGCATGGGACCTAAGCATGCAGCCAAGGACACAGATTTGATTTTTCAACCAATTTATATGCACTGGAGCATGTGCATGTAGTTCAAATTTGCATTCTGCACATAAATGCATTGAAAACTCACTTCATGCATAAAAATGTCCAAACGAACCCCAAAAAATCACCAAAAATAATACAACAGTCCTGTTGTTCTATGTTGACATGAGAATTTTTTTGAAAGCAATCAGAGGCAATAGATATTGTTTCGTCCCCAAAGGAGGGGAGTTCGCTACCAAACCATCATGCTTGTTGTGAGAAGCTCTGGTTTGTGAGAAGCATATACCCAAACCTGCCCCAAATGGGACAAAAAAATTCCACGACATGTTGATGCTCTCCATGATAGCATGCCAAGTTTCATGAATTTCAGACGAGTTTTGTATTTACCAGAATTTAAAACCAGGTATCTCAATGTTTGCGGCAGAGTCACGGTGGCAGGGTGTTTCACATTCATTCACATTTCTTATATGGGACCTAAGCATGCACCCAAGGACAAAATATTTGATTTTTCAACAAATTTATATGCACTAGAGAATGTGCATGTAGTTCAAATTTGAATTATGCACATAAATGCATTGAAAACTCAGTTTATGCATAAAAATGTCCAAACGAACCCCGAAAAATAACAAAAAATAACACAACACTCCTGTTGTTCTATGTTGACACGAGAATTTTTTTTCAAAGCAATAAGAGGCAATGGATATCGTTTCGTCCCCAAAGGAGGGGCGTTCCCTACTAAGACCATCTTTCTTGTTGTGAGATGCTCTGGTCTGTGAGAAGCATATTCCCAAACCTGCCCCAAATGGAACAAAAAATTTACCACGACATGTTGATGCCGCTCCATGATAGCATGCAAAGTTTCATGAATTTCAGACGACTTTTGGATTTACTAGAATTTAAAAACCAGGCATCTCAATGTTTGCGGCCAAGTGACGGTGGCAGGGTGTTTGGCATTCATTCTCATTTCTTGAATGGGACCTAAGCATGCACCCAAGGACAAAGATTTGATTTTCAACCAATTTATACGCACTGGAGAATGTGCATGTAGTTCAAATTTGAATTATGCACATAAATGCATTGAAAACTCAGTTAATGCATAAAAATGTCCAAACGAACCCTGAATAATTCCAATTCTTTTATGATCACTATAGATAAAAGGTCTAGGAATTCAAACAGAGTCTATGACCATTGTGACCCCATTATGTAATTCAAATCAAGACAAAAATCAAGTAGATCCCACACGGTTTATTATAACCAACCGTATGAGATGTAGCACAAAATATCTTGGAGCACCGTTGGAGTATAGTACAGATACGGCTTACGCGAGAAGGTGCGATGGCTACAGTTCATAGCCTGCTCTGAATAAGGTACCGTGTCTGATGACACTTGATATGTCTCCAACGTATCTATAATTTTTGATTGTTCCATGCTATTCTATTACCTATTTTGGATGTTTAATGGGCTTTAATATACCTTTTTATATTATTTTTGGGACTAACCTACTAACCAAAGGACCAGTGCAAATTGCTGTTTTTTTTGCCTATTTCAGTGATTCGCAGAAAAGGAATATCAAACGGAATGAAACCTTTGGGAGAGTTATTTTTGGAACAAACGTGATCCAAGAGACTTGGAGTGGACGTCAAGAAAAAAGCAAGGAGGCCACGAGGCAGGAGGGTGCGCCCAGGGGGGTAGGCGCGCCCCCACCCTCATGGGCCCCTCGCAGCTCCACCGACGTACTTCTTCCTCCTATATATGCCCATATACCCCTAAAACATCCAGGAGCACCACGGAACCCTATTTCCACCGCCGCAACCTTCTGTCCCCGTGAGATCCCATCTTGGGGCCTTTTTCGGCGCTCCGCCAGAGGGGGAATCGATCACGGAGGGCTTCTACATCAACACCATAGCCTCTCCAATGATGTGTCAGTAGTTTACCATAGACCTTCTGGTCCATAGTTATTAGCTAGATGGCTCCTTCTCTCTCTCTGGATCTCAATACAAAGTTCTCCTCGATTCTCTTGGAGATCTATTCAATGTAATTCTTTTTGCGGTGTGTTTGTCGAGATCCGATGAATTGTGGGTTTATGATCAAGATTATCTATGAACAATATTTGATTGTTCTCTGAAATATTTTATGGATGATTTAATATCTTTGCAAGTCTCTTTGAATTATCAGTTTGGTTTGGCCTACTAGATTGATCTTTCTTGCAATGGGAGAAGTGCTTAGCTTTGGGTTCAATCTTGCGATGTCCTTTCCCAATGACAGCAGGGCCAGCAAGGCATGTATTGTATTGTTGCCATCTAGGATAAAAAAGATGGGGTTTATATCATATTGCTTGAGTTTATCCCTCTACATCATGTCATCTTGCCTAATGCGTTACTCTGTTCTTATGAACTTAATACTCTAGATGCATGCTGGATAGCGGTCGATGTGTGGAGTAATAGTAGTAGATGCAGAATCGTTTTGGTCTACTTGTCGTGGACGTGATGCCTATATACATGATCATTCCTAGATATTCTCATAATTATTCATTTTTCTATCAATTGCTTGGTAGTAATTTGTTCACCCACCGCAGAATTTGCTATCTTGAGAGAAGCCACTAGTGAAACCTATGGCCCCCGGGTCTATTCTCCATTATATTAATCTCCCGTCAACTAGCTATTTCTTGTGCCATTTATTTTGCAATCTTTATTTTACAATTTATATCATAAAAATACCAAAAATATTTATCTTATTATATCTATCAGATCTCACTTTCGTAAGTGACCGTGAAGGGATTAACAACCCCTTTATCGCGTTGGTTGCGAGGTTCTTGTTTGTTTGTGCAGGTACTAGGCGACTTGCGTGTAATCTCCTACTGGATTGATACCTTGGTTCTCAAAAACTAAGGGAAATACTTAAGCTACTTTGCTGCATCACCCTTTCCTATTAAAGGGAAAACCAACGCATGCTCAAGAGGTAGCAAGAAGGATTTCTGGCGCTGTTGTCGGGGAGATCTACGCACAAGTCAAGACATACCAAGTACCCATCACAAATTCTTATCCCTCGCATTACATTATTTGCCATTTGCCTCTCATTTTCCTCTCCCCCACTTCACCCTTGCCGTTTTATTCGCCCTCTTTTTCGTTCGCCTCTTTTTACTTGCCTCTTGTTTGCTTGTGTGTTGGATTGTTTGTCACGATGGCTCAAGATAATACTAAATTGTGTGACTTTTCCAATACCAACACTAGTGATTTTCTTAGCACTCCGATTTCTCCTCTTACCGATGCTGAATCTTGTGAAATTAATACTGCTTTGCTGAATCTTGTCATGAAAGATCTGTTTTCTGACCTTGCTAGTGAAGACATCTAAACAGCTTTGTTGATTTGTGTGATATGCAAAAGAAGAAAGATGTGGATAATGATATTGTTAAATTGAAGCTATTTCCGTTTTCGCTTAGAGATCATGCTAAAACTTGGTTTTCCTCTTTGCCTAAAAATAGTATTGATTCATGTAATAAGTGCAAAGATGCTTTTATCTCTAAGTGTTTTCCTCCTGCTAAGATCATCTCTCCTAGAAACGATATTATGAATTTTAAGCAACTTGATCATGATCATGTTGCACAAGCTTGGAAGAGGATGAAATTCATGATACATAATTGCCCTACACATGGTTTGAATTTATGGATGATCATACAAATTTTTTATGTTGGATTGAATTTTGCTTCTAGAAATCTTTTAGATTCGGCCGCAAGAGGCACTTTTATGGAAATCACTTTAGGAGAAGCTATTAAACTCCTAGATAATATTATGGTTAATTATTCTCAATGGCATACTGAAAGATCTACTAATAAAAAGGTGCATGCGATAGAAGAAATTAATGTCTTGAGTGGAAAGATGGATGAACTTATGAAATTATTTGCTAGTAAATTGTTTCTTCTGATCCTAATGATATGCCCTTGTCTACTTTGATTGAGAACAATAATGAATCTATGGATGCGAATTTTGTTGGTAGGAACAATTTTGGTAACAACGCGTATAGAGGAAACTTTAGTCCTAGGCCATTTACTAGTAATTCCTCTAATAATTATGGTAATTCCTACAACAACTCTTATGGAAATTTTAATAAGATTCCCTCTGATTTTGAGACTAGTATTAAAGAATTTATGATTTCGCAAAAGAATTTCAATTCTTTGCTTGAAGAAAAATTGCCTAAGATTGATGAGTTGGCTAGG
This sequence comes from Triticum urartu, assembly GCF_003073215.2. Taxonomy (NCBI): domain Eukaryota; kingdom Viridiplantae; phylum Streptophyta; class Magnoliopsida; order Poales; family Poaceae; genus Triticum; species Triticum urartu. The sequence goes on along the minus strand of NC_053027.1, from coordinate 164,004,121 downwards.
AACGTGGATAGAATTTATCTTGATGTCGATTCCTTGAAAGTTAGATCTATTCCACCTAATCATGATATCAATGAGTCTCTCAAAGCATGAGAATTTCCATTGATGAGTGCAAAGAAATAACTGCTAGGATGTGCGCTAAGAAAGATTGCTTTGTCAAAGCGTGTTCTTCTAGTTTTCATGATAATAATGATGAAGATCTAAAAGTGATTGATGTGTCCCCTATTAAATCTTTGTTTTGTAATATGAATCTTGATAATGATGGTACCGGAGATGAGTCCACTTTAGTTAAAAGGCGTCCCAATGATTCAGAGTTTTTAGATCTTGTTGCAAAAATTGGTAAAAGTGGGATTGAAGAGGTCAAAACTTTACATAGCAATGAACCCAATATTTTGGATTTCAAGGCATTTAATTATGATAATTTCTCTTTGATAGATTGTATTTCCTTGTTGCAATCCGTGTTAAATTCTCCTCGTGCTTATAGTCAAAATAAAGCTTTTACCAAACATATCGTTGATGCCTTAATGCAATCCTATGAAGAAAAGCTTGAATTAGAAGTTTCTATCCCTAGAAAACTTTATGATGAGTGGGAACCTACTATTAAAATTAAAATTAAAGATCATGAATTCTATGCTTTATGTGATTTGGGTGCTAGTGTTTCCACAATTCCGGAAACTTTGTGTGATGTGTTAGGTTTCCGTGAAGTTGATGATTGTTCTTTAAATTTGCATCTTGCGGATTCCACTATTAAGAAACCTATGGGAAGGATTAGTGATGTTCTTATTATTGCAAATAGTAATTATGTGCCCGTAGATTTCATTGTTCTTGATATAGATTGCAATCCTACATGTCCTATTATTCTTGGTAGACCTTTCCTTAGAACGATTGGTGCAATTATTGATATGAAAGAAGGAAATATTAGATTCCAATTTCCGTTAAGGAAAGGCATGGAAAACTTTACTAGGAAAAAAATTAAATTACATTATAAATCTATTATGAGAGCCACTTATGGATTGCATACCAAGGATGATCACACCTAGATCTATTCTTGCTTTTATGCCTAGCTAGGGGCGTTAAACGATAGCGCTTGTTGGGAGGCAACCGAATTTTATTTTTGGTTTCTTGTTTATTGTTCCTGTTTAGTAATAAATAATTCATCTAGATTCTGTTTATATGTGGTTTTATGTTTTTAATTAGTGTTTGTGCCAAGTAGAACCTTTGGGAAGACTTGGGGGAAGTCTTTGCGATCTTGCTGTAAAAAACAGAAACTTTAGCACTCACGAGATTTGCTGCCATTTTTTTAATGGAAGTGATATTAGGTTGATTATTTTTGAATATGATTAAGAAACAAATTCCTCACGTCCACCATTTTATTTCAGAATTTTTGGGGTTACAGAAGTATTAGAAACCTACAGATTACAACAGACTGTACTGTTTTTGACTGATTCTGTTTTTCATGTGTTGTTTGCTTATTTTGATGAATCTATGGCTAGTATCGGGGGGTATAAACCATAGAGAAGTTGGAATACAGTAGGTTTAGCACCAATATAAATAAATAATGAGTTCATTACAGTACCTTGAAGTGGTGGTCTATTTTCTTATACTAACGAAGCTCATGAGATTTTCTGTTGAGTTTTGTGTTGTGAAGTTTTCAAGTTTTGGGTAAAAATTTGATGGATTTTGGAATAAGGAGTAGCAAGAGCCTAAGCTTGGGGATTACCAAGGCACCCAAAGGTAAAATTCAAGGACAACCAAAAG